>NW_020654810.1:8389454-8517154 GCF_003589595.1 Hyposmocoma kahamanoa | reverse complement strand
AGCAAAGTTCAACCCACCATTATAAATTTATATTCTTCCAGTAATATCCTTGCAACTATTTTTGATAATGTTTACATTTCGACGCTCAAACTAAACACGATCTCTCATTCAGTTTTTGGCGCGCGCACACTGACCATTGCCACTACCAGGTGCGGAGCTCGGTGTTGCCATATTATAAACATAATTCCTACTATATCTCCATTCAAACCGACTGTGCCTCCTCTCCTATCTAAATTGTGTTTACAACTCATTGAGATTGATTTAGTTACAAACAAAAATGGGATCAAAATGCGTCTATAAATATAAGTTTAGTAAACGCACTTGCTATACACTGTCCTCTCAATATTGTAACTATGTTTTATATGTTAATTTTAGAACGAGAAATCCGGCGCATCCGATGGGAAAAAGCACTAGAAAAGTGTGTAGGGTGGGTGACTGACGGAACTGAGAAATGTGAGGTTCCGCCTTTAGTGGACGAACCAGACAGGACAGCAGCTGCGTTACCGCCCGGGCTCTTCTTCCTTGGCACTGCGCTCCTCGTGATACTAGCTGATAAATTAAGAAGTCTCTAAACGGCCACTTAATAATGACCTCTGACTATTAAAAGAATACAGACCTTCTCTATGAATGAACGAAACAAACTTTACTGTTGATTTTGGTAGACAAAATTTGTTATTCACACTTATTTAACATTCATGTCGCTTCTTAACTAAAGGTTGATATTTTTTCTACTGGCGGTAGAAGTAAGCCCAAAAAATAAGTTTCATTGCTTTAAGTCAATCAATTAATTTATTTATTTGTCTGAATAAGGTACATTATACTATTATGTGGCTAATACAATGTAACCACCAATATAAGACCAAAATATCGTAGAAAATTTTTCATACGTCTAGAACAGAGGTCGGCAACCTTTTGAGTTGAAAGAGCCAAAAATTATAATTTATAAAATTTCACAGTTTTTAAAAAGCCACAAATTTTTTTCTTGTTGATATTATAGTACTTGCTTATATAAAGATATTTAATTTTTTTTAAATAAAAACTTGATAATGAGAAATAATATTTATTTATTCATACATTGATACTAGAAAATTAAAATAATTAAATATAGTAAATCAATGGAAGCGTTGGCTTTGCGTGCCTTTTGAAAGTTTGGATAAATTTGACTCATAACTAGTTGTTTTAAGTATCAAACACGACTCTAGATTTTCATTTGTTAGTTGGCTTCTTACTTTACTTTGATTTTAGTATTTGCGTATGGAACTAAAGAGTCGCAACTTCACATCGAAAGAGCCGCAGGTTGCCAACCCCTGGTCTAGTACATAGTTACTTGTCAAGTAATGAATAAAGGTACAATCATCTGCACACTTTTCTGGGTTATAAGCTAGCTACATTACCCATTTTCAAATTAAAGTGGAACATAAGTCTATGAGAGTCAGAGGTGATTATAAAACAGCCGTATAGTACGACATTGTGAGCTCAAATTATAGTCATTAGAAGTACCTCCAATACCAGACTGTTCAAGAGTATTAATTTATTGATCATTGTTAGCTTTTCTGTTGTCTCAATAAATGTTATTATCGTTTCGTTTGGATTTGTTTGTTCTAGTAACCTGTTATGCTGAATTATGTTTGGGTATAATTTATAATTGTCAGTGCCAGCCGACTACACTGATTACCTTAGTAGCAGCAGAGGTCCTTGTGAAAGAGTTCGTTCAGGGAAGTATTGCCACCTTGGGATGCGTACAGATCCGGCGAATACACTGCGAACGCGCTGCACTGCAATCGTCATTCGCGCAAATGAACTATCGCGCATTCAAGCTTTCGCGCAACTGACCTCTCGCGCAAATGAACTATCGCGCATTTACGCCTTCGCGAAACTGACCAATCGCGCATTTAAGCTTCCGTGCAACCCTCTTCGCACTATCGGTATTCGTACTCATTCGTAGTACACCCTTCATATCTAGATAGACGTAGAGAGCGATTTGTAAATTAAAAACACATACATTACTAGGCCGTAAATATTAAACTAGCTTTCACGTCTAATATTAGACATTAAGCTTTCGAAAAAGACAGGCTACCTTTTTTTCCATCCTCTAAGGGCGATTTGTAAATTAAAAACACATACATTACTAGGCCGTAAATATTAGACTAGCTTTCACGTCTAATATTAGACATTAAGCTTTCGAAAAAGACAGGCTACCTTTTTTTCCATCCTCTAAGGGCTACCTCTTAGAGGATGGAAAAAAAAAGGAATAGTCTAAAGGCTACCTTTAGTTTCCAAATGACATCAATGCATTTGGTAATTACTTAAAGGATGGATGGATAATTATTATGACGGCGACCCTTAGAGGATGGAAAAAAAATAAAAGCGACCTATATATTTCAAGTGTCAGTGCGGCCAGTATATTTACAACCGAAGTAAAGACAACAGTATTCACAAATCTTGATGGATCCACTTGTGTTAAGCAATGGACCCACTAGTGGAACCAAGCCGTGCGTTCAACAGTCCAAAACGCAATTTTCCAGGCGACCTGTGTAATGAATGACAAAGAAAACGCTCTAAAGTCGAAATCAGTCAATCGTCTTTCTCTAAAACTCGATGTGTAATTTAAATGCACGTAACACCCTTGTCACATCGGGTTGGCAAAAACAATCTACTGCTACCACTTGCAACGATCCTGACACATTTCGCCATATCAAGGAAAAAATAAAATCAAACTTGTTGAAAAAACATTTATTAATATATAAAATTATTAAATACAATTATCCCTTAATAACTGCAATAGGCCTTAGTTTCACAGTCTTCTTACTGATACCTGCAGCATGGCAAGTGTCAACAACATCTGTTACATTTTTGTAGGACTCCGGTGCTTCTTCCATAACCAGTTTAGGTGAGGCCACACGAATGGAAATGCCCATATTCTCTAACTTATTCAAGACCTCTTTGTAGTCGATGTTTCTTCGCGACTTTGCTCGGGAAAGTGCACGACCCTGTCAAACAAGTATTTCATTAATTTAACATTTTTGTATATAAAAAACATAATATTTCATTATACAAAAATGTAGAGCAATAAGTAAATAAAAATAAAGCTTTAATTTTCCTAACTTTATACATCTAAATAAAAATATAATATCTTAACCAACAATGTAAAAAAAAACAACAAAATATTACACATTTTCAACAACATGAACACACAATAAACTCCAATCATTTAAAAAAGTGAAAAAACAGGAAATTAAAACATTAAACATTTAAGTTTTGATACTAACAGCTCCATGGCAGGTGGTTCCATAAGTTTCAGTCATTCCCTGATGAGTGCCAGTAAGCACATAGCTACAAGTGCCCATGGTACCACCAATTAGAACCGGCTGACCGGTCAACTGGTAGTCCACTGGGATCAGAGGATGATTTGGTGGGAATGCTCTGGTTGAGCCCTGCAAATAAATAAAGGATTTATTTAGTGTACATTCAGCACCCATTGGTGTATTTATGTTAACCTATCAAAGGTTGGCCAATATAGGTTCTTTTTTATTTAACTTTTTTTTTATAACGTCAAGTGAGGGGACGAACAAATCGTGCGCCTGATGGTAAGCTACACGCCTGTCCAACAGTTGCAGTGCCACTCATAGCTTTAAAACGCAAAGATCTGAGGGGCCACTGCGCCCATCACCTTGAGACATTAGTTGACAAGTCCCATGTGCCTGTAATTTCACCAGCACCTTTACCCTTAAAAACTGGAACACGGTAATGCTGACATTACCGTGACATTACTACTAGGCGGCAGAAATAGGTAAGGTGGCAGTACTACCCTGGATGAACTCTTTCACAAGGAGCTCTACTGCTACTAAAGTAACTACCCCTTTTCCTTGTAGAAATAATTATTAAGTTACTGTGGACAATGAAAGCCCAATTTTGTTTTTTTGTAGTCTTTTTCCTTGTAAAAATGATTATTATATTCCTTTTTGTGACTACTTATACAAAACATTATTGCATTAAGGGATAAATGGAATTATTTGTATGTTTTCACTATAAAAGAAATTGTGTGGTATTGCTCACCTTTCTATGTACTAACAGAGTCTTAACTTTACCATCTACTACATGTTCTTCAATCTTAGCAATATTATGTGAAACATCATAAATAACATGCATATCTAGATCATCAGGAGCCATTTTGAATTGCTTTGCAAATGCCTGTCTAGTAAGGAATGTCATAGAACTACGGTTCACCCAAGCAAAGTTGCCTGCAGCAGCCATGGCTTTAAGATAATCTTGACCTTCAACAGAGTTTATCCTAGCACAGGCTAGCTGACGGTCATTAGTCTCTATCTTATCTCTCTTCATAGCCTTTTCCATTTGCACTAAAGCATCAGTAGCCACCTGATGACCAAATCCTCGACTTCCAGAATGAATCATCACACAGACTTGTCCAATTCTTTCGATACCCATCTTTCCTGCAGCATACTTGTCATAAATTTCATCTACAACCTGTATCTCTGCATAATGGTTGCCTGCTCCTAGAGTACCGAGTTGCGGAAGACCTCTCTTCTTAGCACGAAGACTAACTTTAGAAGGGTCAGCATTGAGCATTCTGCCATACTCCTCACAGTGTTCTTTGTCCTCTGCCCAGACATATCCCTCTCGTAGAGACCAATCCATACCCATTTCCAAGGCTTCCTCCAAGTCACGTGCATTCATGGGAATGATGCCCTTTGACCCAACACCTACTGGTATATGGTCAAATAGACTTTGAGCTAACTGCTCCTGTAAAGACACTAGTGATATAACAGTGTCAAATTTGTTCAAATTAATATGTTTCAACTAATATAGTAAATCCCATTTTTCCTTATAGGAAAGCTATTAAAGTAATGAGAGAAATAAATATAGGCCATACAAATATTTCTCCCGGTCCAGGAATCGAACCCAGGACCACCGCATGACAGTCTAGCATTGTAACCATTTAGCCATAGAGGCAGTTTAAAGTGATTTGATTACATCATCATTCATTATCATCAACATAAATGACATATGTAATTAGTCATACATATACATGTAATTAGTTAGACATACATATAATATAAACATATAGTGTTACCTTAATAGGTTGCACATCTTTCTCATGCAAATTAGTTCTGAGTAGACGAACTCCACAGTTAATGTCAAATCCTACGCCTCCAGGAGACACAATAGATTTCGGATCAGACATATCAAATGCAGCCATGTTACCTGAAAAACATAATGATTTCGCAATGAACACAATATTCTTATTTTAATGCAGAACATAAACAGCGTTGAACTATCACTAACTATCTGACACCACTATCATGATCATTTAGAAATAAAAAAAATGTTTTATATTGCATCATATTATTTTTTGTAGTGCCATATTATTTTGCTCAATATCGACACATGATTACTGCATTCTAGTCACGAGATATTAGTGTTTAAATACAAAGTAATTTACATAAAATGTATACTGTAAATAATTACCTATGGCAAATCCATATCCTGAGTGCACATCAGGCAACCCTATTGACTTCCCTACGATCCCAGGCAATGCCGCAACATTTGCAATCTGTTTCACACCAGGAAGAAACCCACCCGTCATACCAGGTCGACATGAGTTCCTCAACTCATCCAACATCAATTTCTCAAGAGTACCATTCACGTAAAACACGCCTTCCACATTCATGTTTGGTTGGAATCCCTTCTTGATTCGCCAACAATATGGATTGATTTTCTCAAGGTATTTGAGCTCCTCATTGTACTGCCGCACCACCATTTTGAATACCTATCTCAACTTTTCAAGAACAATTTAAATGCAAAAATCTTTATTAACACTGGGAACAGCAAGAAAATAAATAATGAAATGTTCCACCCTGAAATGTTCCGAAGAACCGGCTTTGCTCGCCCCTAAATTAGCTTTTTTAAGTTTTTTAGTAGGGAGGTGCGGAAAAGGTATTGCTACTTTTTGGTATCGAGTACTTTTCTTTCGATTCCTATACTTTTGTACTCGATACTCACAGACTACTTAATGAACAACGATACTTTTCAACAAACACAGTAGAAAATATTTATTGAGGATCCCGAAGACTAAGTGAAGACCTGGCTCAAACGGCTCGTATCCAAGCCAAAAATCGTAATTAAAAAAAAATAGGAAATTTATTCGATAAATTTAAATATTTCCATGACCAACACTATTTCCTGTTTATGGTATTTTTAATGTAACCGGTTTTTAAAAAAAGTCGTCGGATTCTCCACCACCGCTCTTACTAAGAAAACCTAGTAAATGTAAAGTTTCGAAAATATGCAGTGTAAAAATATTTCCTTATGAATTACTGTCAGAACTGTCAAATGCGAGTTGGTTTCGTAATCTTCTACCACTTTTAGTTTTGGCGAAAATAATATTATTTTTTGACAAAAAAGATCACCGACCTATCTATACATAAAATAGCAAAACAGTAATACACAATGGCTGCATTAATGAATTTACGGCAAATGTCCGTGCTGCAAAGAAGTGTGTGGAACCATTTTAGCAGGGTTAGCCGTAACATTGCGACTTCTAAAAAGAACAGTGAAGCAGCAGCAACATCAGCGCCAACAGCATCTCATCAAAGTTGTGGTGATGAGGAACCCAAGAACTGGGTGAGCTATGGGTTTGACTATAAAAACGAGTCTGATGATGTGAATGCCCACCACGCTTCATTCTTTTTCTCTGTGACTTTATGCCTAGTTTTCGGTTCTTTTATGTGGGCCTACGCTCCTGATGTACACATGAGGGACTGGGCACAGCGTGAAGCCTTCCTCGAGCTACGTCGCCGCGAAAACAACGGATATCCCCCCATCAGCCCCAACTATATAGACCCGAAAACCATTCAATTACCTGATGAAGAAGATATTTGTGATGTTGAGATCATTATTTAAAAGTAAATTCTTACAGGTTGCATTGTTATACTAAAGGATAAATACTTAGGTTTCAATACAAATGTCTCATATTGTAAACATCTTTATTATTAAACATAAATAGTAGTTTTGTTTTTGTCATTTAGTACATTTTTCTTTTTAAATTATTCCTGCTAGTGATGAGAGAAATAATGCAGGTGGAAATTGTAATTAATTATACTGTATATATACAAAAATCTAAGTAAAATTTAATTTAATTGATATACTGTTCTTTTTATTCTGTGTGACCAAAGTTTAGTTAACTAATTTGTTTCATGTCTTTGGCTTCTGTTAATAGTTTATGTATACACTTGTTAATAATTTTTATTTACTACATCGGGTAGCAATTCAATTCAAACTTACACAAAGATCCATGAATGTAGTAGATCTGCATTCACAAAGACAATTTTTATAGTTAATTACCTATTCTATTAATACTAGCTTCCATTGTATTGTAAAAACCACATAGCTCATACATAGTACGCAGATAACGTAAGAAGAACGAACTATACAAAATTATATAAGATTGAAAATGCAGTGTTCTAAATATTTTACAAATCATATAGCAAAAATATGTTTGTATCTCATTGCTAACATTATTTCATAAGGCGTTCCATCAATATTAAGCGGTGAGGCGCACTACTCTTCCTCCTGACAAAACGGCATATGCGGTATTAGATGCTGAAGTATCTAAGGCATTGACACAAGAGCCTAAATTGATTTCTCCTGCGGATTCAAGCTTGTCTCCGGTGATCTTCCAGCGGCGCACGTGGCCGTCCCAACCGCCAGTCCACGCGTAGTCTCCGATTACAGATAGACTTGTCACTATCATATCACTGACCTGTGAAAATTTAGAATACAATATCAATTAAAATTTCCATCACTTACTTGAAGGATTGGTGCTTGTCTGAAGGACATAGGCCTCTCAGGAATTAAACCGACTATAATTATATCTATAATCTAAGTTGCTGTGAACAGTGATTAGCGACTTCCAAAAACCGGCAGACCCTTTATAGGTACACCTTTAGTGTCACGCACTCCATATTATTTGTTCCATAGTGTTATAGAAAATAAACTTGTATGTGAATGCGATGACAAAAGCATAATTTTATACACTTGTCCATTGTGCTTGTTATTTTCTCGGGAGCCATACGTACCTTAACTTCGTGCAACTTCTTGAAACCAGTGTCGACGGAATTGTCGTGCAGCTGGAGAGTGATGCCTCCTCGAGCCATGAACAGCAATCTGTTGCCTGTCGCTCGCAGTGGTGCCCGTCCCTCCACAGTGAAGCGAGTTGTAAACCGATTCTTTGACTCGTCTGGTAACGTCACATCAAATATAATCTTTATTTCATAGGTAAGTAAACAAATTAATAACGCACACACTCAACATAGCTCCGCACTAGCTCACTAGGGAAATCCTGTATCGCGGGTGCCATGGACACACATATAGACACAACCACAATTACACCCAAACTCATGAGAGAAATAAATGTAGGTTATACAAATATTCCTACCGACCAGGGAATCGGACCTGGGACCTCTGCGTGGCAGTCCGGTATGGTAACCGTTCGGCCACGGAGGCAGTTTTTTACAATTGCAATTGTCATATTGATTAAACTCTACTATTCATTCGCAGTGGCGTAGCGATTGGGGCATGGCCCAGCAATGGGAGCGGCATTACTTTTTTTTACTTGAAATTTGAAAATAAATTCCGTTATTTGAGAAAACGATATCCTGAACAACACCAAAGTCGAAATGGCAGGCTAACACAAAAACACAATCCAGCCGAGCCTTCCCGAACGAACTACTTTTGCAATCGTGAAAAACATAGAGACAGCAACAACACAGTAATAAAGGAATGGTTGGCCCCGGGCGGCAAAAATCAATGCTACGCCACTGCTCATTCGCAAGGTCTACCTGAGAAGAATGGCTGTTTATAAGCTAAATATACGGCTTCTGTGTGCTTGGCATCCAAGTACACAGAAGCTGTATCTTATCTTGAGTATAAACTTTTTGTTTCACTATTGCTATAGAAGACGACTGCCAATAACAGCCAGTTTATTTTTATTTGTTGTATTACTTTTATGTCTGTCACAATTTTTCATAAAATAATTACTACTCTTCTTAACATACATTTAATTGTCATAAATCTACTGTGATGCTACTTTAAGAAGGTAAATTTTTTAAAACCTATCTCCCAAAGATACTGTGTGATCCAGATTGTAAATTGCCCTAACCGCACGTTTCCACAGGAGAAAGTTTTTACTAATATCAGCGACATTACCCCAATAGCAAATAAAAGCAGTATTTTTTTAAAATTATACTGCTCAGTTAAAATGTATGTAGCTAAATGAAAGCTTTTCATAAATATTTATATAATATTATATTATACATGCGCATGCGTACCTAAGTTCAGCTAGAGATAAAGTATTTTTCAGCCGGGAGCACAATATCCTACATCAAGAGCTTGAATTCTCTGACTTCAAAAAAGTGGCGATGTTTGGTATTTCACATTATTTAATTTTATTTCGTTTTAGTCCGCGCGATGCTCTTGATTTATTTGTATAATAAATAGATTTTCACTCACCAGGTTTAATTTCTGTAACCGTAACATCTAAGTCTCTGACTGTGAACAAAAACGGAGAATGGAACCATAAATCCTTTACCTCTTCTAGAACATTGTACTTAGCTTTTTCTTCATTATTCTCATAGATGACAACCTAAAAGAATTAAAACAGCCTTAGCATAGTGACCTTAATGAGACCATAATGTTTTACCTTTCTCTAATGAAGTTCATAAGGCAATTTATATGGCTTAACGATCGATGTATCGTTGCAAAATGACCTCAATGGAACTTATTGCTTCTGTAATGCATTATATGATGGATAAACTAATATTACATTTTTAAACTACTCAATATAATGATATATGCCTATATAGCACCTTGATAGGTGATTTAGCCTTCGTAGTAGATGTAATAGATATAATTAATAGACAGCGGATTCTTCTGCCTCTCTTCTGGATTTTGTTATCCCTTATTCACCTGAGACGAATTTATTTTAAGTAAAAGATAACAGAGAGCTATCGTTTAACTGATACATAGGCATTAATATATCACACATACTCACATTGCCAGCTTCATCACCTGCGTAAACATTATTTCCAAAAATATGAAGAACACCTACATCGCCTCCTGTAGGAGGCAACTCTTTAACTTTTTCTCCTTTGGGTGTCCACACCCTGATTCCGCCGTCATTTGATGATGAATATACATAACCACAGCCTGCGGTCAGAGCGAATAATTGCACAGTATGAGCTGACCATGATGCTCCAGACGTCAAATTTGCGTCAAAAACCTTAAATGAAAATGCATTCACTCGTTTAATTTCATGACTACGTTACTTACGTCTTTATCTTTCATATCTTGCAAAAACGTTTTACTTGAAGCAATAGTCCTTTGTATGCGAATGGACATGTGCTTGACTCACTTGTCATACGTCTCACTGCCGGGCACTAGGAGGGGTCTTACGCCATAGTCCGCAATGCTACTACAGTACGGACCTTCGCACGTTTTCAAAGCTTTCTGAATCTTATCGACATGCATGTTTCACCACAATTTTTTCCTTCACCTCTCCTTAGAGAGGTAATGAAAGTCATAAGTACATGGATTTAAACTGTAGTCCTCTCAATCGAGAAGCAACCCCTCTATCTTTGGGCTTTCACCGCTTCTAGACTCAGTACGTAGATATTACTTATGTTCTCGTTTTATAAAAATATACAGTGCAAAAAAGTCTGTTCTTATTTCAACTGACTATTCAGGATAACAAACTGTGCAAATTTCGTAATAAATATGTTTTGGTTATCCATATAAATTTCCGATTAATCGTTCACGTACGTACCTACTTCTTCGTGCCGTCAAGAGCAAATCTAACTTGACACGTTGACCTTTGAACTATTATTATCATAAGCGGTATAAAATTCAATTTAAATCTTAAGTATCAAACTTACAAAAGGCTTTGAACCTGTACGTCAGTTATAATGTGATCTGAAGTATGTGATAGATTATTTTAGTGTCAAACAAACAGTAACGCTACTTGGCGAATACGTGTTACCTTGATAGAGCCATCTTCGGTGCCAACGAACAATTGATTGTCCCAGGCTACAACACAAGGATCTGATTCAATCTTGGTTTCGTTCTCTATTTTAATAGACATCGTTTTTCCCTTTACTCGAGTTTTCAAGGATGGTGCGTGTTCCTCGGTAGGGGAATGTACGGAAACTACTAGTACCGGCAGTCTCCAAACACTCCGTTCTGAAAATAGCCGACACCGCCTCAGGACGCTGATCTTTAAAATTATTTATAGAAATAAAACTTCTAGAGTATTCTTAATGTGCTACGAGTTATGTACATGTTATTTCACGAACTAAATTTATAATTAATTTCAAAATAATGCTGTCCTCCCAAGGGCGTGGCATATTCTAAGCCTGATAAGCACTGCATTGTTACCTTACAATATCTAATAAATACACTTTAGAACTGCTTTGCATGTTTTTTCTATCTAAAGTTTGTGATTACAGTGTGGTTGCACATCTGTACCGAATTTACCAATTGCTTATCACCTTTCTTTATAACCACGAGTTTCTTGTGTTAAGCACATCGTTGCATGCATGAGGTTGTTGATGCAACCATCTTTATGTGGAATCTTTTAAGTAACTGACCATACAAGAGAATTAGTATGGTTATTTATTAAATAAACTTTGCACACAAATACAAAATACAGAGATTAGCAAAAACTGCACTCTCCCAGACAATATACTTTACTTACTGGTATAATTTAAGTACTACTAATTTTTGTACAATTTTGTGTAGGTACTCGAAAATGAAGTCACTTCAAACATAGATGGCTGGTTTGGTAATAGGTAATAGGTTATTTACTCATGTTGTTAAAAAAAGCAATATCTAGAGCATTAGGCAATACAAATTCAGAACCCAAATAAAACCGCAGGTCCGTCGAAACGAGTTTTGAATTCACTCGTGCCATCATAGGCAAGTAAAATTCACTTCGCAATCGCAAGAAATGGGTATAGGTAAGTTGCATAACAAGATCCACTATAAATGAAACAATGGACATCGAAAGGGGTAATGGGCCAACAGCAGCACAGTGAGTTGACATTCTGAATATTGAAAACCGGGTAAGTATTGCTGTATGAAAACCACGAACGGTCGTTCAAGTTATTCGCGGAAGCATCGAAGGTATTCAAACACCCGTGAAAGTGAAAATATTATGCTGAATTGCTGCATTATAATGGCACCGTGAGACGTTATATGCTACCTATTGTATATCAAAGTATGGTTCACTACTTATTGCATCACAATATATCCACTGTTATACCAGTAATGACAGCAGTGAGTTACTGCTCCACGATAACAAAGAAGTGGACATGGAAAGTCAATTATTTCCTAGTTTCAAAATTTTCCATGGCATGAGTAGCATTGCTGCGTTGAAAAGATTCGAACCGGTGTTTCAGTCAACTTGGTGCATAATATGTCAGCTCTTGTTGTCTTTGACCTCCTTTGTTACGTAATCAGTGTTTTTCCTCTTTTTTTCAGGCTATAAATGTCCGTGTCGAGACTTTATTTTTCGCATACAAATTTATTGTATATGGTACCTTGTGCCAACCCACTTATGAAAGCGAAAGCTAATATATTACGAATATTCACGTAGTGACTACTACGACGAGCGTTGAACATTTTGAATGCCTATGTCGTTCACTTAACCGCGTTTGGCATTAATGAAAGGCCATATTTTATAGTCCACAATAGAGGTACCTGTGAAATAGGACGGTCAAATTATGTTAACATAAGATACAAGCACCTACGCGTAACGATTGTTGAAAGTGTCTTCAAAAGATATTAACTAACATGGTGTGTACACGCATACGTGACACTGAAAGTAACTATCTAATAAATTTTATAATACTTGACATCTTGACACGAATGTACTGTAATTGTTGTGGTTGGTTTGGCAATAAGCAATTAGATACTATTTTAAGCATGACGCCTGTTTTCCCTTTTAGCGCGTCAGCGTCACTTCAGACGATGTCCACCCTTGTAATTTGTTTAACACCTTTCGTAATAGTAGTACTTGTAGTAAGTGAAAAAATGAACTTTTTTTACTTTAACTAACCTACTAGGCGTATTATGTAAGACTAAAATTCCAAACGAAAATTGTTTGTGCTAGATTTGCTGGACCTTTCTACATCTTTTAACGACTTACAAGCGCTTTCCTTTCATACAGTAGAAACAAAACAACAATTTATTTCTAAAATATTTTTATTTTAATTTTATAAAAATAAGTAATATTATTTACAAACAGTCACATCAATTTGATGTAAGATAATAAAAAATAAAAGAAAGCAGTTCGTTTGGCGTGATGCCATCCCGTCACCGTTAGGCCCTCTCGGAGATATTTCAACGATTCTGTCACTGGTGACGGGTTCAGAATCGTCAGTTGCTGGCCGCCTTTTTCTAACCATACTCATCATACAA
Source organism: Hyposmocoma kahamanoa (assembly GCF_003589595.1). Classification (NCBI taxonomy): domain Eukaryota; kingdom Metazoa; phylum Arthropoda; class Insecta; order Lepidoptera; family Cosmopterigidae; genus Hyposmocoma; species Hyposmocoma kahamanoa. The sequence goes on along the minus strand of NW_020654810.1, from coordinate 8,503,663 downwards.
GACGTTACTACTTTTGATCCGAAGAATGGGTACTTCTGTTCTACAACTATTATTCAGCAACCGTTAACTGGGTACGAAACAGAAGACCTTAAAGCAAACGTAGGTCGTCAAATCGTTCTGTAAACTCCCAATAGGAGTTACGTCTTGTATCCCTAAATATGTAAAGAGGGAACGGTCACGCAGGCAGAGTCATTTGGTCAAATATTTAGTAAGAACCACCTCCGGAACCAGAAGGAGCTCCGTATTCGGAAGACGGAGCGGAGGCGGGAGCGCCGTACTCTGACGACGGCGACTGAGCGGCAGGATAGCCTTCTTGTTTCTGAAAATAATAATGTTATTATTATTATTTACATTCAGTTAAAAACCAATTGTAAATATAAGTTACTTTTCTACCTATTTACTAATCTACCTCGTGTTTATGAGACATCATATGGCATTGCATGCAAGCGAAAGGTATCACATGAAAGTTTTGGTTGTGCTGTGATATGACATATTATTACATCTACGCCGGATGTCTTGATCTTACTGAGTAAGAAAAAAAATTATCTAGTCTACATATCCCCCATCTTGTATCTCAACATGTCACGCGAACGTCTTCTTGTAAAAACACTACCTACCTATATTTAATTTGGTACATCACAATTATGTTCATACAATCATTATTGTAATGATTCCACTTTCATCTGTGTATTCATTGAGATTTCCGAATAGAGTGGCAATTATAAAGCTATTTGCATGAAATACGAAGCCGTAACTCCTAACATATGACGCAATCAACATTATGGATAATTACGATTTATTAGCATTCTCTTAAAACAAGTACACAGAAAACTTTATTCTTGTAACTATAGGGGCTATGTCGCATTAAAAGTAAGTAAGTGGTAATGCTTTAGCATATGTTAGGTTCCTTTCTGGACAATCACATTTTTCGTTAGCAAAAGGACGTAAATGCTACATCCTGTAAATAAAGTTTGGAATTCGACTATAAATCCTATTAGTGTTTCATTTCTCCTTCGTTTTTGCAAAAATCCTAAATCATATTACATTCATATTACACAATGATAGATCATTGCAATATACTGTAAAGGTATGTAATTAATATTTCTATTTAGATTAGGTTAAGCGGTTTTCTTGGAGATTTTGCCTCTATGCAGTAAAAAACAAATATCATATCTCAATTTAACATTAATGACGGGGACGTGTACATCAATACTAATCGCGTTGCATGCAGACATCACTGACTGCCATGGGACAGTAGCATCCTCGGTTGCGTCAGTGTAATAACGACAGCAGGTGTTCTAACCACGCTAGGTCATGCGCACACTTCCTACACCGTTCCAGGAAATGTTTACTCGCGCTTTCACGATGCAATGCGCAGGCGCATCCCGCATTATCTCGACACTTCACTCTTAACGGTATAATTAAAACGTAACTGCCGTGAAATTATAGCAATAGCAATTTATGTTATTACTATGACTTCAAGGCATGCTCGAGATTGTGAGACTCTATTATCACTTGATTGACCAATTAAGGTTATGAACTAATTAGACTTCTTGAGATCTATTTCTACCTGTGTAGATACAAATTATAATTACAAAGTAGATAGCTGCTACAACTTACCTGGGTCTTGTATCTGATGAAGTAGACTTCAGGCTTGGCGGGTTGCGTGGGCGCCGGCGTGGGGATCACAATTTCGGGCTGCTCCTCTGGTTTCTTCACCAACACGTAGACGAGGGTCTTTTCTTCATTCTGTGGCTGCACCGGGATGATCGGTGCGGTTGGGGTTGGCGGCGTTGGCGCCTTGATGAACACAATCTTGTAATGTTTCTGCGGAGGAGGCACGTAAATCTGCTTTCGAGGCGCAGGGTATTCATTATCTGGAGGAGGCACGTGGACATAGACGTGCTTGTGTACTATGGGCGCTTGCTGAGGAGGTCCGTACTGGGGCGCCGGCGCACCGTACGAAGACGAGGGAGCGCTGTAAGATGATGAAGGCGCGCTATAGGATGACGACGGGGCGCTGTAAGAGCTGGGCGGCTCCGGCCGCGCCGCTGCGTACGCCACCGCTGCCATCAACACCAGCGATCTCAGCATCTGCACACACAAACCTCTATAATAAAAACTCTGAGCCATGTACAGATAAACATTACTATGTAAGTTAAAAAAAATAATGCACTGTTTCCAAGTTTGCCTGGCACTTCACTAGTCCAATCCAGATTATGTCACTGAGGATTCAGTCCAGATTCCATGTCACCAGATCACTAGGTCAAAACCTATAGGCAGGTGCACTATTTGCCGCGGGAACCTACCATTTTGTCACACATCCTATGCACGTTTAGACGCAGGTTTAGGTTGTAATGTCCAGCGGCCTGGCGCCACCTGTGTTTATAAGAGATGTACGCTCCATATCCGGGGGAGGGGGCACTTTCGATGGTTCACATACCTTGCGCAATGTAATGGTGCTCACGCGCCGCCCTCCTACCGACGACGCATCGCAAGGCGGCATAGGCCCAGGCGACGCAGTGGCGGCACCTGAGGGCAGATATTCAACTTTCATCTAGAGTGTAGTTACACGAAATTCCAATTATTATTCGGGTATTTTAACATTTTGATTTATTATCCGTGTATAGATAACATAAGCTATGTTTATTTATGCCTACTCACTTGTATAATATTAATACATAGTGTATGTACGTATAATTTAGTCGGTTTTCATCAGCTAGGCATTTGTTGCCACATATTACGAGTATTAACTAACTACGTAAATGAAGAAGACACGCATTGCCTTAAGGCAGGAAAACTGACAACGCTTGATAACGCGTGCCAGTATCCGGGAGACCAATGCAATCAATGTTCGCGCATTTTGCTGCACAAGACACATTGCGAATTTATGTCACTGTCATACTAAAAACGCGAAAATAAATGAAAAATGCATTAAAACAATTAAATTTCCTTAAATTAGAATTGAGTTTTTTATGCGTTGTTTTCTCACCGGAATCTGACTCAAAAAGTAATATTAATAACATTAAAAATATTAAAAATAGATTCACGTCTGGCCACAATCTCACCAAAATGTTAGCGACATGGTAATCCATGATGTCAAGCGTTTGTCTAAAAAAAATGACTATTCATTTAGCCTTGAATAGCCACAAATTGACAAAAAAATGCCTTTCTTGTGTGTAATTTGTGTACTTATGTAAAGAAAAAAGAAACAAAATTTTGTATGTGTTGTTATATGTATTATATTCTGTAATCTGTGTATGTATCTAATAATATAGCATCGCGAGAACGCATAAAATACCTAGACGCATTATATCTGAATTGAAGCCATAAACAATCTAATTCTGATTCTAAGATATAATTCTATTGGATTGGATATAACCATTGTTGACCGTTGCTAAACCCAAGTAAGTACTAAAATTATATAAATTATATTATATAGGTTGAACCAATGATCGAAAGTCAACACTACTTTTCAAGATCAACAGTTGATAAATAGGAAAAAAGGTACACTCAGCATCGAAATAATCTGAGCGATGTAAAGTAACTCGCTTTGAATTGGTCAATTTTATAAGGGTGCGTACAAATCTGGCGAATGCGCCGCGAATACGTCTCATTGCGAAATATTCGCGAGCTGCACACGTGCAATACGTAGTGCGATCTGTTCGCATGTCCCTCGCGCACATTATGAGATGTCATTACAAAGACGCACTTAATCGCACGCGTGTAGCGTGATACGTAGCGCACAGAGCACATTCACCAGTCTGTACGTACCCGGTTTATTTTATAATATCAAGTGAGGGGACGAACAAGTCATCCGCCTGATTGTAAGCTACATGCCTGTCCATAACAGTTGCAGTACCAGAGCTTTAAATCGCAAATGAGGGGCACTACCACTACGCCCGACACCCTGAAACATAAGTTGACAAGTGCCATGTGCCTGTAATTTCGCCAGCACGCTTCGGAACAGTAATGTTGACATTACTGCTTGGCGGCAGAAATTGGTAAGGTAAGGCAGTACTTCCCTGGACGAACTCTTTCACAATGAGCCCTACTGCTACTAAATCTACTGCTACTTATCATTTGTAAAATACTAACAATCCTACAGGGTTATATATTACTAACATAAATAAGAACTTTTATTCCATAAATTTCAATAATTCATCAGATTTTACTTTTGTACAAAAATAAAAATATAGAAATAGATCGCTCTAAAAGGTGATAACTCAGTGCGGTGGCAAAAGAAAGCACCAGAGAGGCGTTGCTAAACAACTTCATCAAGTACAGATTTAAAAAGTCAGATAGTACAACAACAACTTCAAAGTTTATTTTTGGTAAATTATTATGCTTTGTAAAAAGTCATGGAACTAAAGTTATTGTCCATAATGTTAATAATATCCATAGTCCTGCGAGATTGTAACTATTTACACCGCCGTAAAGTTGGGTGCTTGTCGGTATTCTACAGGATACATCACGAAAAGTGTGCGATGGAATTGCATAATTTGATTCCGCCTTCCCCTTTCCATCATCGGGAGACTAGACGTGGGCTGGGATTCCTTAGGTGTGCATGCTACATCGTCGACCTCACCATCACTTCCCATCAGGTAAGATAGAGGTGAAATGCGCACTTATTTTTTATAAAAAAAAAATCTTAATAACCCTGTATGTTTCGCTAGTGGTAGGTACTTAATGTAAGTGTTTTGCTTATATTACGTGCATGACGTTTTCATTTCTTTAGTATAAAATCTGTTACATAATATACTTAGATCATACAATTAGGGTCGATGAATTTGGGGCACCAAAAAATTTTTTAAGTTTTTTTCTACGTAACTCCCTTTTTGGAATTGTCATGTAGAAGGCGTCAATAGATGACCACAGTTATGTGAAGTCCGTGACGGAATGGAAACACTTTTCGTAAAGTCCATAAATGCATTTTTGTTTTAATAAAATTCTCAACCCTGCACTCCAACCGTCCGTCCGTCTCTGAGAGGACACACTCCCATCGCGATGTGTGTGTCAAATATCTTTTAAAACGTTTTCAAACTCTGAAATTGACAGTCTCCAACTGCATTGCACACTATGCCCATATACAACAGTGGAGTGCGTTTCTATTGAATTTGTTATGATCATGCCATTTTACTTAAGACATAAGACTTAAATAAAACAATAATAAACAAAAACAGCACTAAACGCCACCGTCACAGGGTATCCACTCAGTGTACTCCAGCCCTAAAGCCGGGTTTTCACTACACGAATACGCTCGGACCGAGTCAACTAGGATGACTTCTTGGACGCCACTCGTAACGTATTAATAGGATGCCGATGTCCAAGCGCGCTCGGATCACGTGTTTACACGTTACGAGTAGCGTCCTACCTAGTGGTCATCCGAATGAACTCGGTCTGACCGTACGAGTACTTTCTCACTATACGAGTGCTCTCGGACCGAGTGCGCTCGTACGAGTTAGATCGTATAGGAGTCCACTCGCATTTCGGTTTACACTTTACAAGTTCATCAGCGTCCGAGTAGCATTTATTTTCTTGAACAATCAAGATGACAAAGACTGATCTGTTGCTACGAGTTGGAGGAGTTGCATCAGATATGTTAATGACTGAAGTACAAACTCATGATAGGGAAAAAAACAAAGCAAGAGAAAATTTTGGACCAGAAAATGGATTTTAAGACATGACTAACCGAGTCCTTGAAAATAATTTTATCGGCGAAGTGAAAAGAAAGATAAAAATAGGTTTAAAACCCTTTATTGTCACGTTAATTAATTTTTTTCTTAGTTGGCGACATTTTGTTTTTCATTAAATGTTCCGAGTATATTCGTAAGAATAGAACCGCATCCGAGTCCACTCTGATCGGATCTGCCGGTGTCCGAGTGCGCTCGGATCACGTGTTCACTAGTAGTCATCCGAATGGACTCGGTCTGAGGTACTCGCTAATGAAACGGCTTTAGAGGTGAATGTGCATTCGAGTTCAAATGTTAATTTAATTCAGGTTACCAAGACGCAACGCAACTTTATTTCTTTTAAGACGTCTAAGACGTTTCGCCGTGTTATTTTACTTGAAACTGCTTGCACAAAAGTACAAACTTTACGAATGTTTCTAGTGTTAATCAATTCAACATTGCGTAGTTATGTGTTTAAAAAAAGTTAAAAGATTAAAAAAGTAGCCACACGTTTGTTTATAGATTCGAATATGAATATACCCTCTTTATATTTCTATTATCTTATTATAGTTATACATGGTGAAACAGGGCGAATGGAAACCCATGTGCAGAGAAGCGCAAGTGTCCGGGTTTTGACTTGTTGCTTTGTTAACATCGGGTTTAAATCGGGTTAAAATCCATTAACGCCCGAAATCGAGGACAAAAACTATTTACAACTATAAATATTTGTTGTAAATCAGTTTTGTACAAATTTAATGATATTGATACAAAATGTTTATTGCTTTCTGGTCTAGACAATTCGATTTACCTTTCTTTTGAATCGATTCGCATGAAAATCGCATTGAAAGATATCAATACAAAAAACCGTTAGATCGTATGCACTTGAATCAATCTTCATTAAGATCCAATCGTAATGTACATCAATTACTTAGTAGTGAGAATCCACAGAAATACAAGGTAGGTATTGTGTAGAGATGCCGCGTTTTCGTCTAAAAAAGGTATTTTACATTGAAATTTGCAATAAGTATGCAATTATAATAAATTTCGTATTCGCCGTTTCCGAGCTGAAATGGGATAAAACCTTTCGCTAAGGGTTAAAACTCGAGCGGGTTGTTTGGGATTTAATCCACTACCTATCTCTGCCCAGGTGCGAATAGGAATAAACTGGCTATTTAACAGGTTATTTAACGGTCTTATTACAACAAAAAAGACGATAATTTTATTGCAGTAGACGTACAATCTAACATAGCTACAATCTTTCAATTAAATCAATTTTATTTGGTAAAAATTGTTTATTTGAGTTACAAACATGCAAATACAATATAATTATAAACAATAACACATTGTATACAATAATTGATTGAATGCAATTCAATTATTTCTAGGCTAACATCCGTATAAAGGCATGTTCAACTTTTACAACGGGGAACTACGAAAAACAAAATCATCTGATCCATACATTTTGGTTCAGTAGGTACATGAGCATTTAGGGTGAAAGGGCTAAATTTAATTTACAAGCTGACCATAATAAAGATTATTCGCTTTGAAGTGACAATCACTGTTCTAAATACCGTGAAGTAAAATAACTATTACTGAAGGTCTGTATGATTTTAAATTTGTAGGCAATTTTTATTGTTTGTAACATATTTTTTCAAATTATTTTAAACCTTTGTATACGTAATGTAGTTAATACCCTATATTCAATATACCTCCTAATGCATTTTTGTGAATGTTGTCAGTCCGAAAACTGTACTTGACCCGTTTGTTCGTATACACTCTGCTTTACGGTACGCAAAATGTAGCGGAAAATAAGCAGTTCGTAGATTATACTGTAATGCAGCATGAACATAACAATTTCCCGCATCTATGATCAGTAAAGCCTTATGAATCCAACGCGATAAACATTGTCAAATGAAATAAAAAATTGAATTCTATTTATCAAATCAATATCATGCTATGAACACGCTTCACAGACTTACAATTCCTATACATATTATGTAGTGAGTGATCGATAAGTGCGTACGGCACCTAATTGTTTTATGGAAAAATTTCAAAATAATGTTTTGATGTGAAATATTGACCTTCGACCTAACTCGTGTGTAAATACTAAGGTAAGTGACGGGTCCTGTTCCCTTCAAACCGGTTGATCAATAAATTCCTTGAGTTTGTGAAAGTTATAGCTATGTACCTGCTTTATCATAGTACCTATTAGCAGATGCGTAATCATAGCTCAGGTATTGCATTTTAAAATAACAAGAAATCTGACTCTGGTCCATAAACGGCATTTGGCGGTATACTTTCTATAGGATTATTAGCTTAATTGTTTACCGTCATTCCAAGAATTTATTCAAGAGAAATAGAAAGTCGCAAATCATTCGCATCAAGCACCATGAATAGCATTTTTATAGTTACTTGTCCTTTTGGCATTCGTTGCCCTTATCATTGTTTATGAAACTCTGAGCATTAAAGTGCAAATTACCAATAGTGGTTTCTGTTGTTAGAAACCAATCGTCGCACAATCACGTGCGTACTTTGTATAATTTTCAGAACACTAACACAGCGCTGAATTTAATGCTAGTGGTTTTTAGACGAAGAAACCTTCTTGGAATATAAAATATTTGTATGTGACGCGTCCCAGTGACGAACCGTTGCGTCTTCAGTCTTAATTACCTATAATTGGTGTGTTTGTGGATACATCACATCACGGCGGTGTTTCATCCATACAGCACGCTCCTAACATCCAGAATATCGGAAGATAACGTTCCTTCCGTTCTAGAACATGTATAAAAGTATCAGCAATTCGAAGTTTTCTGCGTGACCGACGTGTTGCAGGACGTAGTGAGGATGGCATCAAAACGATTTTGTAAAAGCTTAAATTTTGGACTGCATTTTAGTTATAAGGTAAGTTTTTAAAAATACCTACTGAAAAATTAAAATACTGAGGCTCGTAAACTCATGTAGTTTCTTTACAAATTAAATAACTTCTATAATCCAATATTGTGTTCTTATATCTCAGGGACTACCACCATTTATATATTTGTGTCAGTTATTTTGAACTGAGAGGATATAGTATTACGAATAAATCTTCTATATGTTTAACACACAGTGTACTTATGATTTACATATTACATTATGGCATTCCTGACAAATTGGGCAGCTACTTATTGATTACACACCTTTTGACATAAATGATACCTTATATGTAGTAATAAGATGGCATCAAGATAAATCTCAACACCACCCAGACATTTATTACCCAACAGCAGTAACCTAATTCGAATCTCAGTGCTTTAAACTGGTAAATTCCTGTAAATTATAATTGCCATAATACTCGGAGAAGACGTCTTAATTATAATTATTGGCGCGTTTTAAAACAGAATACAACTCAATATTGAAGTATTTTGTTGCAAAGTTAGATTTTATAGTCGTGTAAACAGTTTTTCTAGTTTCGATTCGAGTGAGTACTTAACAACCGCGAAAATGCGTTTTTAATTTTATGCCTTTCCGTCGACTCAACAACTTTTATGTAGTCATACGTTAGGTTTCAGATTAGCGTTACTGCATTGTACCTTGTGTGACCTTACTTGCCTCTTTCGTAACAACTGTTTGCTAAGAGAAGTAGAAGTTTAACATTCCATTTGAAGCATGTGATAGTATTCAAGTTTTTTTAACTCGTTTTTACGATAATTAGCCGCATCACGAATAACCTTTTGACATGTTGCTTTACTTCGGACAGACTACATGTTACGTAAAATGAAGCAACTTCAAACCGCATTTATCGTGAGCATAGTTTCATAATTTCTAAAACGCCGTGAATAAGTATTTCTATAAATGAATTCTGGTAAATGTAAATCGGCATCAATCAGACTAATGGCGGGTTCACCGACGATAAAAATATGGGAAATAAGCGAATTACATAATTCAAAAAAACTTTGTACGCTTCTTTCGGTCAGTATATATAAGTGCTATTGTGTTACAGACATAAAATTTTGAGAATTGTCTGTGTAATTGGTTCAAGGAACTCTCAGCTAATGATTGGCCATGGACAACGAATGAAAACACAAGTGTTGAACAAAACAATATAATGAATACAGTCGTAAAATTTTATTTGTATACCGACACGCCTGTCTCCAGAAGGGTGAACAGGGACTATATATCTCCGCTAACTACGTCTAATACTCTCTTGCTTCTTTCGCTTCCTTCATTCGCATCAGTATTTCCCTAACCGTTCGTATATACGGGATTTTCTTGAGGAACATCGTCATCGAGGGTTTCTGTCCCCAAATTTCCATCCGTATTCACTTTCATAACATACTCGATCATCCATCCTCTATACAAAATCACATTAAAGTATTTCCATTTCTTCCGTTATCAAAAGAATGCTTTTTTATTCCAAGATACTGAAATAATAACCTCATAAATATACAACATTAATACACAACATAACAAATTAAACTCAACAACTAATCAAGTGAAATCTATTGTTCCTCAGTTATTACACTTAACCGCTATACAGCGGTTAATTCACATGACACGTAAATCGTCAAGAGAGAAAAAGATTTACATAGATTTATTAGTTCACATGTTACCTGTCACAATATTGTTAGACAAGGCTTACAATATCAGCGACTTTAGGTTCAAGGTCATGGTCTTGTCGCTTCGCATCTCTGAACGATATTCAATAAGCTCAGCAATTACTGCAAACCGCAAAACAATTACAGTCAAACAGTATTCACACTTTTGTGGGACTACGAAAGACTTTAAGGCGGTTTATGTAAATTATATGTTACCGCAATCCACAGTTGCGTGAACGTGATTGAATGGTACTTTCCGAAATGGTGATGGAGTTTATAGCATGTATCCAAATTAGATAATAATTTTAGTAAATTCTGAATTTAATAAAAAAAATCTCTAAATTGAACTGGTATAAAAATTGAATTTATCTCGCATTTATCGTAATTTTGTATGGCTAGATACTGCGATCTCTTTCATTATTTAACTAATGACGCAAACAAAACCAGATCAAACAACGATTTAAGCATGTGCACCTAATTGGTTGGAATGTGAGACACGCACTCGAATCATCCCATGCCCTGTGAGTTGGGTTTGAAGCATGAGCCGTCGCAGCCGGAACTATCCAGTTTAGGGTGGCTAGAACGAGAAGTAAACCGGCTAAGACTGCCCCTCGGCGGGTATCATCGCTTCAGCCCGAGGAATTAATTTGAAAATCATGCGACGTAACATGCTTCTGCGCGCGTCCACTGCAGTTATATTTAAGCATTAATATAATTTAACAATTGTTAAACAATAAATTTATTGTTGACTGACAGTCGACAATTACTCATAATTCAATCTTAATTACTTTAGATTAGTAGGTATCTACTTACGATTAACTGGCATCCAATAGCTACAATCTGCAAGGAACATAAATCAACTAGGTAATGGCTTTATTGCGCTTCGAAATAATTGGGTGTAGTTTTTACAAATCAATGGGATTAATTAATTGGATCTTAAGTTCTTAACAGCCTTTCGGAATTGAAAAATCACCATCTGGTGCCGGCTAAAATTATTACCTACTCGTCGGCCAACCCACTCACCGATTATGCAATTCCAATAGGTGTACAATTTCCAAGTGATTGCCGTCAATTGGTTGCTAGTAATTAGAGACTACAAAAAAAACATACGCCGAAAAACATATTTTATTACACGTAATAGATAATAAATAACACGCCCGTAAATTGCCCGTAACAGAGTTGCATAGGAACGTATGAAGATTTCAATCTCTTGCGATGTACAGTTTCATAATATCGAAAATCATTTCAGGATACGTTATTGACTTTGGTACTGTGTTGGAGTTTGTGTTCGCCTCTTGCATCAGCATCGCCTAGCTTGCCGAAGACAGTAACACTAAGAACAAATGAATCATATTCTGTGAAGAATGAGAGTCAAATAAATGAATTATTTCACTGGGAAGATTACAGCGTATTGGCTGCTATGCTCATAGTGTCTTGTGGCATTGGTGTGTTTTATGGATACTTCGCTGAGCAGCAAACCACAGGAGATGACTTCTTATTGGGCGGGTCGTCCATGGGGACATTGCCGATGGCTTTAAGCCTAGCTGCAAGGTAAGAATACTCAACATATGTACTATTTTTATTTTTAAATAATTATTAAACAACATCACATACGTTGTTTCGATCATTAAGAAACTAACTAAAACAAAAGTAACTAATGCGCTTGTGTTTTTTTAATAATATTAAGTGACGGGACGAACAAGTTGTGCGCTAAGCTACACGCCTATCCATAAATATTGCAGTGCCACTCAGAGCTTTAAATCGCAAAGATCTGAGAGGCACTGCCACTGCGTCTGTAACCCTGAGACATAAGTTGATAAGTCCCATCTGCCTGTAATTTCACCAGCAAACTTACCCTTCAAAATAAGAACACAGTAATACTGTCATTACTGCTTTACGGCAGAAATAGGTAAGGTGGCAGTGCTCACCTGGATAAACTCTTTCACAAGTAGCTCTACTACTAATAAATTGTTATGGAAAGTGTTATGGAAATCGGAAACAACGACAGACAAGTTTTACTACATTGACCCGGCCGGGGGTCGAACCTCTCCTCAGAGATGGCGACACCATGAAAACCGGCGTGCAAGCCACTCGATCACGGAGTCGTCAAACAAGTATTTAGTCAAATTTCAGCAGGAAACTTTTTTACGGTAGGCACCAAGTGACGGGTCAAACAAGCCATGCGCGTTTTTAGTTTACTCGTTAGTGTAAAGCGACACGCATAGCAGTTGCAATACCACTCAAAGCTTTAAATTGCAAAGATCTGAGGGACACTGTCACTACGCCTATCACCTTGAGAGAAAGAAAAATGAAAGGAAAGAAAGAAAAAAAACAACAACAACATAAGTTGACAAATCTCATGTGCTTGTAATTTCACCAGCACCCTTCAAAATCGGAACCAATTAACAAAAACATCAATTGAAAATTAAATTATTAGCAGAGTCAGTCGTAATCGTGGTACCTGTAAGAAACCCGAAACGTTGGTTTTGTTACGCGATATAAATCCGACAAAAATTGTTTCGTATGTAGCAATAGCGAGAACCTAAAAAATATCCATTTTCAACAATAATTTCCTTTCCTTTTTGGTAATGTCGTTTGAATTTATATTTATTATCACGGCATCTAGTATGTAAATACAGTAATCCATAGCATAACTTTAGCAACTACAATATAAACCAATTGACAAAGTGTAATTTATAAGTACTAAAAATGTGTACACACCTCATTTAAAAGTGATTTGAAATTTTATCTATACGTGTTCATAATACGAAAGTTGAAGGATACTAGCGTGACACTTAGTTGAGCGTACTTTCAGTTTCATCACGGCGATCGAGCTGTTGGGCAACCCAGCAGAGATGTACATGGCAGGGGCACAGTTCTGGATGATCTGCGTCGCGTTCATGCTCGTTGTACCGATAACCAGCCAGCTGTATTTACCTGTCTTTATGAGGCTGCGACTAACTTCTTGCTACGAGTATTTGGTATGAATATTCTTATTATCCACATAAACTAAGATATATATAAATTTATAGTTGCAACGACTCTGGCGTATTGATCTTGCTCCACCTTCCACAACTTCCGTCAGTATCTTTTTAAGTATATAAGAGCTTTTACACATGGCGACTTTTAGAAGCGATGCAGTCGCTAATCGCCTACCTTTACACACGCGCGCAACTTTAAGCAGTGGTGCAAACGCGATGCAAACGTGATGCAAACGCGATACAAAGGCAATAATACGAATGAGATGCACGTTATAGTTTCACTTTTAAATTTACAATTAACAAAACAAAATAATATGCATAAACCTATATAGATGTTTCGTATTCAAAAATAAGCGACTGTATCGATGCAGTCACGCGTTTGTGTCGATGCAATCGCGCGTTCCACCAACGCGCATTTGCATCGCTGCTAAAAGTCGTATGTAACCACTATAAAAGAGTACGACGTAGTACCTGTGTTCCTATAACGGACCTATATTCAAAATTATTTAACAAGTTTCTACACGTGGCCGAACATGCAACTGTTCGGCCACGTGTAGAAACTTGCTGACCTGCGGCGCAGAGGTCCCGGACTCAATTCCCGGGCCAGGAGAAATATTTGTATTGTATGAGTTTGGGAGTAATTTGTGGTTGTCTACGTGTGTGTCCATGGTACCCGCGACACAGGATTTCTATTATTATTATACGTTGCTCCGATCCCAAAGTAAATAAATAAAATACATCCACATCTGGAAAATTACAAGTTTTCCGGAAAGGTTTAAAGATACTACGAAGGAAATTAGTTGATAAGGTTTTTATGCTAAGTTATAAAGTTTCACACAATACTGTTACGGACAGGCGTTTAGCTTACCATCAGGCGCACGATTTGTTCGTCCCGTCACTTGATATTATAAAAAAAAGAATTTGTTTCATATAGTTCGTATTATTTTTATGACTTTTTTGTGATATCAAGTGACGGGACGAACAAGTCGTGCGCCTGATAGTAAGCTACGAACCTGTCCATAACAGTTGTGATGCCACTCAGAGCTTTAAATCGCAAAGATCTGAGGGGCACTGCCACTGTGCCTGTCACCCTGAGACATAAGGTGACAAGTCCCATGTGCCTGTAATTTTACCAGCACCCTTACCCTTCGAACCCGGAACATATGTAGTAATGCTGTCTTTCACAAGGATCTCTGCTGCTACTAAAATTTTAAGACTTTCATACTATGATTAGAGATCCAAAGAAAAATGTATCTGGTTCAAAACAATTCAACCTGAGCCACTGGAAGTTCCATGGATTGATAACTGTCTGATGAATAGACTTGGCGTTGTGACGGCTCTGAGGTTGCGCTATGGGCACATTCCTTCAAAGAAGTTTACCTTTTCGATGGGCATTACACCAACTCCTTATTGTAGCAATTGCGGCGTCACTGAAGACATTTACCACGTTTTGATGGAATGTGTTCGGACCGAGAGACTCAGGAGACAGTTGGGCAGTATAGTTAACATACGGCAGACTGGGTGGTGTAACAGTATACTGGCCGTTCCGTCGTCGAACGAAGCCAAAATACTGTACAAAATATATTTAGATAGTCTTAATCTAGGTTAGATGTATAAATTAAGTAGCATTACGGAGCGACATTACTATTAAAATACACAGTAAAGCTCCTTAAATTTAGATTAAAAAAAAAAGACTTTCATGTTATATCAGTAATCACTCGGTAATTTTATTGCATTCCACAATATAAAGACATAAAGATGAAAACTTATGGCTATGAGAGCCAATTGTGAAGCCTGGTGTACACAGCAATTTTAATAGAGAGGAGAACAAGCGCTTTGACGTATGATCACATGTGACTTTATTATACTAAGGCTACTAAATATGTATATTGTAACCTACTATGTCAACATAAAATACTAACAAATAATGATAATAACAACCCCAATTTACTGGCCTCAAATTAGTGAATTCCCTGTAAATAAAAATGGAAGTAAATTAATTTGCTACTTCTAACTACTACTTACTACTTTCCTGTACTATGTGTACCAGAATTCACTCTGGGGCGCTTCCCAAAATTCCCAGGCCAGCCCCATATCTTTCTACACAAGTTTTGTTTATAGTGACCCTCCCTATCAATCTCTTGGTTAATCCGAAAGGACACTTTAACCGGTGCGAGCAAGCCCGCACAGCCCGTTTGCACGGACACCCTCCTATTTTCCATATAGGTAGACACGCTTACTTCCCGTAGCACTCTGCGCTACTAACGGTTGCCACCGCTGAGCCATCGACTCTAAGCCGACTACCAAGTCTCCTGATTGGTGGCGGAGCTGTAAAGCACGTTCACGTCCCGACGCCGAAAAAACAGCGCCTCTCCAGTTCCCAAATACCCAGGCCAGAATTAATTTAGAATAGTTCATTTGCCCTATCGGGAATAGAACCCGGAACCTGCTCATCCTATACCCACAGTGCAAATCGTTGGAGCATCGAGGTCGTCAAAATACGCTTAACTCGCTAACACGTTAAAATTTTCAGGAAGTGCGTTTCTGCAAATCTATCCGCGTGTACGCAAGCGCTCTCTACATGCTACAGATGATATTGTATACGGCCGTAGCGGTGTATGCGCCGGCGCTCGCCTTATCCGATGGTAAGTGCACCTTATCTTGCTTTACTAACCACTGAATGTACATGGTAATTCGAGCAACAAATTAACATTTTGCGTGTTAAAAATGTAAAATCTCTCGTTTGTATAGTATGTGTACAAACTATAGTATATCGTACTAATGGTATGTGATGTAAAGGTAAAGTATGTATGCGCGGTGGTTTTTGAAGAACACAACATGATGCACATTGATTTTATTCAAACCTTGTTCTTTATAGCTATTTCAATGTGAAATTGTCTCATTATTGCTCAGGAATTAGATTATTTATGGAAAAAAATGCAATTTTTTTCCCTAAATTGCTATTTAAAGCCCCGAGTAGCACTGCAACTGTAATGGACAGGCGTGTCGCTTCCCACCTGGCCCACGACTTGTTCGTCCTGTCACCCGGTACATTAAAAAAAAATTGACAAACTAAATTTCCTTAAAAAATCGCACAACGTTATGTTGTGTCCTGAAAATATAGTGTGATCAAACGAAACCAGTATATTTGTAAGCAACAAGCGATCGACAGCGTATTTTTTGTCGATTATCATGTCGGACCAGACAAAATCGATTAAGTGTGTAAGAAGCACACGGTCAATATAGTATTTTAAGCAGATCGATACGTGTCCATCGTCAAAAATCGAACAAATCTGATTCTCTATCAGTGAACATAAGTTGGCACACACATGAGTTGTCTGTGCGTACATAAACGGGTACAATGATACAGAATCTAATATAAAGATACACAAATTATTCAGATTTTATTGTCCATAACATCATTATCTCTCAACTCTAAAGTCATCTAGTCGGAAAGTTATTGGATTGCGAAGCATCCGTTTTCGTAAAACGTAGAGTCATTTGTAAAATTGTTACGCACAAAAACGCAACTGCTCTTCAAGCTGAGTAGAATATGGATATGTAAGTCCCACTATCGTCCACCGGTTTCCTTGCATTACAGGGTTTAGGATATTTGTACGCAGCTGCTCTTCTTTGCATAGGTTGATAGATTACTTGTAGAGACCTCGGTATATTAAAAAATAAAAATAAAATATTTAAAGCACCACGTTTATCGTTGGCGCACCTAAACGGGAGAAAGAAAAAATGTTGTCACCGGGCCAAATTAAAATTAAATACTAAAATTAATTTAATTAGTTTTGCAACTCAAATATTCCCAACAACATCACCACGCTTAACTTCAACCATCTTTAAAGGGTTTTATGAAATTTTGACGCAGATTTCACCACCACGTTGGAAAAAAAAATTATACCTACGTAAATCGCTGATATATACTAGGTCGAATTTTCGATCTTTTTTAACATTGCTGCCTAACCAGCAAAATCAAATATGTACGTATAAATGTAAATATACGAAACAGGTACTTAGGTATGTTAAGTACTTACATTTTTTGCAATTCAAAAATGAGTAACTTTTAAGTTAATGTAAGTATCAAACTTGATTATTGATCATGTAACATCAATCAATACGTATACCATACATTCACTTCACGATATAATATAAAATTAATAGTGGCTGTTAAAAACGATGAAGATGATCATACAATAGGTAATACATCACAAACAAAATAGGGAGTTACCAAACAAAAGAAGTACGGTTAAATTATTAGGCTTACGAGAGATTAAATCAAATCGCATAGAAAACAGGAAAAAAAAACATTTTTGGTAACGATTAACAATCCACGCCTTCTCGAATTTATCGCTACGTCTGTCGGCTACAATTTCGTAATCGGTTTCGTACTTTCATTTACATAGTCAAATTCAATTGTAGCCTTTGCAATGCTCCATCCTAATACGGGTCAATTTAGGGTATGCCATACATATTCATAGTAGCATGTCTGACGCTTGTAATAGTTCGTACGGTGCAATAGATGCAACAAGTGTGTAAGTAATCCTACGGTATATTTATTGAACTCGTTAAGTCTGGGCATGGGTGGCGAAAATCGCATTGTACTCGATGGCCCTAAGTTACATAATCCATAGAAATAACGTGACATGATTCTTGTGTATTCACTTACGCATAATACTGACCATGTAATAAATCCTAACGGTTGAGTTATACGAGTAGACGTTCATCATAAAACAACCAGTTTTATGGAATATTGAATATTAATTATAATAACATTGCCAGGGAATACCGCCTTGTCCAGTTGGATATATATTTTTAGACTGTTGGAGAGGCGAGTATAATATAATAATAAAGATATTTAGTCGCTCTCACTTAGGCAGCTTTTATATATGCAATACAAATTCAATATCATATAAATAAAACTAAAATTACCTTAGGTGTAGAGCGTGAGACAAGAGTTCGTCGGGTAGTTAGTTTGGAAATGCCTCTTCCCACGCTTGAGTGTTACATTTTCTGCTTTAAACAGAAATAAAACGATGAATCGTAACTTCTATGTAGGTACTTCAGAGAACAGTCCCATTCCTGGTTTCCTTGCTTTTATTGGTATACTCTGTGTAGGTGTTCAAAAGTGGAAGTAGATATTATATTTATATTAAGCATGGACCTTAAGTATAGTGGTTCTAGAAGTTATCTATTTGGAATAAAATATATAGTAAAAGTTAAGTAAATTCTCGATACAAGAAATAAATGAGATGATTACGTAATGGAAGTGTTACTCGTAGAGGAGGAAGTATCAATTAACCGTCTACGATTATATTACATAGCTATATTAACTTATCACATACGCATAACAAGGTTAGAGAGGCGAAAAATATACATACATTTCCAATTAAGACTTAGACGCAATTAGCATTATAGAGATTGAACGTGGTTACGGCAATACTGCGTACGACTAAAATTACGACATTTCTCCATTATGACTCCTTTATTTTTACCTTAAACCTAGGTGTAAAATTAAAATGTCCGGGTAAAACACTATTATTTTACTTATCAAGTGGATTTTACAGAATTCCAATGTTCATCGCGTTCATGTCTTTTGTATGAAAATAGAATCATCCTAAGTAAAATAAAATTACTCCTCAATCAATTTTTCATTGCTAACCTTCCTAATGAAACGTATTAAATGATGATGAGCATACAAATATCAATAAAAGTATAATTAGAAATTGAAGAGAAAAAAAACTGATTTCATAGTTTTTTACAGTTATTACATGTAATATATGTATAAACAAAGAGTTAAAGTATTGTCTTTGGTAATATTCTGATAGTTGAAGGTAAATGAGAGTCTACGTGTAATCGCACTAGATCCAGGTCTTTCTGTGTTGGTTTCAACCAGACCCCCCGTGTAAGTGGCGGTTAAAGCGTTTAGATGTAGCAGTACCTGATTCTAGATTTTTCGATGCTGGTCGTCATCAATCCAAGGGCCTGCAAATTCGTAGTTTCCAGAAGCAACAGTGCCTGAGATCCCTTTACAAATAAATTTGGGAGATGCAGAAGAATCTGCAATTCTTCTACTAACTACCTCAACTAACGGGTCATAAAATATAAAAATCAATAGAAATTCAATCGCATGGGGTCGTTTACTAGGAAGCTATGTGCCAAATACTTTCAAAAAAAAATGAAATAATAAAAGTAACTACTACTTAACTACTTTCTATCAGGTGAACCGTTGATGTTTGCTGTTTTAAATAATACAACTTAAAATTCCACTTACGCAAACCTATGGCAACCCTTTACATATTTTCGTTGGAAATTAAAAAAGCGGTATAACAATTCAATTGGATTTAGGTTGCAGTCGTGTTAAGTTAACGAGTAACAAAAGTATTATGTAATAGAAGACAGTCGTTAGAATAATTCTACTCACGTAAATTGTATTGTTAAAAGAATGGTTAAACAAATACTTTAATCTACATAATAGGTACAGGTAACTACAGATACGTTATTTAAGGTTAAATTGTTGTCAATGTACATAGTAACACAACAAATAAAGTTATTTTATGTGTATAGAATAAATTAAAAAGTCGTGATTTTTGATTACCGCTTCTCGAGCAGAGGCAGGGTTCGAATTCGGACTCGCACCTCTAAGTTTTTCGGAATCTATATGGAAATTTAGTTTGAAATTTACCATGATGTTTTGGGTGAAAGAAAACATAGTGATAAAACCTGTACATCGAAGAACACACAACCCTCGGAAAACGTGTGAAGTCCCCAACCCGCATTTGGCCAGCGTGACGGACTATGGCCTAAACACTGACCTGAAAGGAGGCCCGTGCCCAGAAGGGGGATGTATAAGTGGGTTAATGATAATACTTTCATTATGCTATTATTTACTTGTTAGAGTAATCGTGAAATTGACACACTCTGCTTCACGCCCTTTTCCTCCCGGAAGGGCGCGGATTTTGGCGTCTTCCATTTGACAATGACAAAGCGGCTACGAACGGATAGATCCACATGTCGAAATCGCAAACAAACTCTAGATCCTCGACCAATCACTGTGAAAGTACGAGGGGACGTGGGGCGGACCGAGTTAATAACTACCCGCGCAGTGCGCGCGCACCCGCGCCAGCCGCCACTCTGAATAAGGCACCCTTGCTGCGGTCCTAACTGACACACATCTTTCGCCTCTTAAACACGCATCAATGCTTACATACACGTTCGTCAATTGAGGGTATTCTTGACGTGGTATCTCCATAGGACGTCCTCAACTTGTTCGTCGTAGGTTCGCCTTTATCGACCCATTTCAAATCGCTTTGTAAATCTTCCAGTAGCAGTTTCTTCCATCAAGCTGTAATGCTCACATTACTGCGTTCCGGTTTTAAAGGGTACGACTGCTGGTGAAATTAAAGGCACATGGGACTTGTCAACTTATATCTCAGGGTGACGGGTGCAGTGGCAGTGCTCTTCAGATCTTTGCGATACAAAGTTCTGAGTAGCTGTGCAACTGTCATGGAAAGGCAAAGAACCGTGACGGTAAGCGATACGCCTTTCCATGCATGCTACACGACTTGTTCGTACCGTCACTTGACATCATAAAAAAAATATTTCTTCAATCTTTTTTCGTCAAGTATCTGAAATCTCACTAGGAGTATGAACTATCGTATAAAAATATATTAATATAGGAAATGAAACTATATTTTTCCGGATTTAAATCGCGTATATTTGTTTTTTGAAAACAACTGACGTTTCGGGCTCTTTACAGGTCCCATAGCCACGGTTGAATGAGGTGGTACAGTATATTATTAATGCAGACCACCCTATTTTTTCACTATAGTTACAAAAGTTATTAATTAAATACCTTATTTTTAATTTTACTAAGAAACAATCCAATTTACGCTACATTACGTTTTACAAGTTATTTTATTGAATAAATTTTTATATACCTAAATTTATTATTATTAATTGAAATTAGAATATATTAAAACATATTAATTAGTGCTGCAGTCTTATGTCTGTTTGGGATTTTTCATCAGAGGAAATACAGGATCCCAAACTGGTGGTACGGAGAAACTATCTTCCCTGTTGAAATTAGGATGTTTTTTAATTTCAATGGCCTCTCGCAGCATCCTGGGTAGATATCGGACTTCTTTTGCAAGGACCTGGGGTTTATCAAACTTCATTGAATGTGTACGTTTATCCATGACATGCTCGCTGACTGCAGACTTGTTTATACGACGGTGTTTGACATCAGCTATATGTTCTTTAACGCGGGTACAAATACTTCGCTTCGTTTGTACAATATAAGAGAGACCGCACTCACAGTCAAGCTTGTAAACTCCTGCATCCTGTAAGGGGATTTTACATTTCACGGGTCTCAGGAACTGAGAAATCTTCCTCAGGGGCTTGAAATAGGTTTTGGTAGATGCACGCCTGAGAACTCTTCCGATCTTGTCTGTAACACCTTTCACGTAAGGTAAAATGGCAGGTCTTCGCTCGACTCTTGGTGGTTTAAATCCGGAAAAATAGTTTCATTTCCTATGTGTAACAATCGCGAAAATTTTATCGAAATTTACATAGTATTAATACACACATCAAAAGTGTCTAGGGATCAAGTACGTTTAAGAGTATTGCTGCAATTAGGGTTAATTATATTAACTTTTTTGTATCGCTATTGATAATTTTTAGTGAGTTTTAACATTTAAATAAGGAATATTGTTTAAAATTCGATAATAAGAAGAAAATCGACTGTCAATGTGGTTTTGTATAAAAATGAGTTATGGCGTTTTGACAAAATCATTACAATATCTGCATCGGAACCGAAACAATTTACATTATTATGGAGAGACGACATCATTTAACCCGAGAAGTGATGATGCGAGCCGTCGGAATGTTGGAAGCTGGTTCCAGGCAACGTGCTGTGGCTTTCACTCTTAACACTACACAGAGCGTCATAAGTCGCCTCTGGACGCGCTATCGCATGACGGGCAGCGTGGCCGAGCGACATGGAGGACGATCTCGCATCACGACTCGCAGACAGGACCGGTATATCCAAAATACTGCTCGACGGAATCGTACCATGACCGCCATGATGTTGGTTACGAGGCTCCACAGCTCCTCAGGCTTGCTAATAAGCGATCAAATAATCCGAAATCGTTTACGTGAAGTGGGTCTGCGATCCCGAAGGCCGCTCAGAGTTCCACCTATTGCACCCTGCAATCGCAGGACCCGTTTACGATGGGCTCGCGAACACAGAAACTGGGAGGAAGAAGACTGGCGCTATGTGTGCTTTTTGGATGAATCCCGCTTCGGTATGAGACCGGATACAAGACGTACTCGAGTTTGGAGAACATCTGGACGTCATGAACGTTTGAGATATTGTCAGGAAGTTCATCCATATGGTGGGGGAACAATAATGATATGGGCCGGTATTTGGATCGGCGGAAGAACCGATCTCATTTGGATCAGGGGTAACCTCAATGCTCAAGTTTACGCAGAGAGGATTGTTTCGGATGTTATCATCCCTTTGCGAGGCCAGTTGGGTGATTCATTTCAACTAATGCATGACAACGCAACGTCCACACACGGCTAGAGTCGTAACACGCATTCTTGCCGAAGCTCGTATCAACGTTCTGCCGTGGCCTGCTCAATCGCCAGACCTCAATCCAATTGAGCACGCATGGGATATGCTTCAAAGAAGAGCTGTGCCGAGTATGCATACCGTACATACTCTACAACAATATTTTGACTTGTTACAAAACACATGGGCGGCCATTCCTCAAAGTGATTTTGATGAACTCATCTTAAGCATGCCAAATCGCTGTAATTGTGTGATTCGTGTTAATGGTGGAAATACAGATTATTAATTTTCTTATCTTTACAATAAAAATGAGCAAAATCATCATTTTCGCCATTTTTTGTCATTTAATTGACGCCGTTAATTTGAGTTTTTTCCCACAATTTGCAAAAACATCAATTTTAGTTTATTTTAATTAAATATAGGGGTAAGCGGTTAAATAAAACATAAGCATTAAAGTAAGAAGTCGTCCTGGAAGACTGGATTTGGTAAATATTGCTTAAATAATTTTTATTTCAAAAATATTCACTTGATCCCTAGACACTTTTGATGTGTGTACTTTAAATATCCACCTTTCGCAACTCTACCAAAAACTCTATATTTGATGTGTTATCCGAAAGAGGCCCAACAGGTGGATAGTGTCGGTCAAATTTCCATACACAAGGTTTTGCACAATTGTTTCCAAATTGTTTTGTGCTAAAATATTAATGTGATGCAATGTAATCGATCCTAGTATTATTGCGCGAACATAAAAATGTTTGAGCTTACCTGTTTTTAATCGATTTCGAAAAAAGGAGGAGATTGTCAATTCGAATGTATTTTTTGTGTGTGTACGCGATTACTCCGATATTTGTGAACCAATTTCGATGATTTTTTTTTTAATTGGAAAGTGAATCTTGAAGAATTATATATTCCATCTCTGAGGGTAAAAAATTAGGGGGATGAATCCGGTTTATTGGAGTTCACCCACTCTCCGTTAACCGACTTCAATAACACTTGGCAAATAGATATAATTCCAATAAAAATAAAATTAGTTACCTTGTGGGCTCAATGACTCGTTTTGACGAAGACTTGCATATACATTTCAGTTAAATAGTTGAGGGGACCGCGGTAATGCGAATAAATTTTGCGGTTTCTTTACAAAAAAAGTTATGATTATATTATTCGCTTCTATAATAAGATTCCGATTGATATTCAAAATTTGCGATTTACGAGGCTTAAAACTATTATGAAACAAAAAGTTTATACTAAAGGTTCGTACATCTACGTACTTGGATGACAAAAATCCGTGGTAGTGACCCGTTTAGCTCTTTCAGATATTCTCGATTTTTAAGCGTCTTATATATTGTAAATTGTAATGATAAATGTATTCAAATGCATATTTACAAAGGGCAACTCCTAGAGTTTCTTGCTCATACTTCACAGGGGAATCTGCCTTACGAATGAACAGTAAAGTTTAATCAGTATGACGATTTCAAGTGAAATTTTTATACCTATTATTTGACTTTGGCTTTGATTAGATTTTTTTTCATAAAATGTATTTTTATTTTTCAAGTTTTCGTTGAGATAATTTTACTAAAAAAGTTACTTATTAGACTCAAGTGTATTATGGATTATGTTTATATTTATTATATTTGCGTAAACGACATACTGCGAATGATTTTTACCACATTATGTATTACATACAGAAAGTAAGAGTCCTATAGTAACACTAAATAATAGCGGTTAGACAACATCGTATTAAACATGACCGAGACGATCCATCTTAAATGTATATATTATGTAGTTCTATTCAAATGGATAACACACGTCGTGCTAAATACTGTCCGTAACTGCATACGTTACGTATTTTATTACTTTATGGCCGACTAAGAGAAAGTATAATAATAACATAGTACTTAGCGTCCATAAACGACACCTTTAACATACGCCATTAAGGCTGGTTGGTCTACCTACATAATATTATTATAATAAACAAACGTAATAAACTCGCACCAATTATTTGATCGAACTTGGGCATTCACTGCACTTATGAGTTTAGACAATAGTTAACTGAATAAATAGTTGTTTTAAACGAGTTCTAATTGTAAGCAATTATAGAAAGGAAAAGAATTATTACAATGAAATATTGTTTGAAGTTGTATATGTTGCTGATTCCTGTGTGATAATAGTGCTTACAGTTGCTTGGGCTGTATGTGGTTAAATATTTTTCTTTGTTTCCTGTATTGACACTTGTACCTTGATATTCTCAATGAGTTAAATAATAATTGTTTACATTTGAATAATAATGTTTTTAGTTTCTGCTTATTAAAACCTTAATAAAATCTATTTTTTGTACTACTTGTACAGATTTGTAATTAGCATATTTACTGATGCTTAACATATGTATATTTGTTGATAGCAATTTGCTGTAAATCTTCCAAATAATAAAAATAAAATAAATAAATAAAAAACCTACTACAATTCAAGTTTACTTGCAAAATTATTTCCAATGAGTCTTAGGAAACTTTTTAATTATAATATCAAATGTATTATGAAAACCTCTACTTATCAGCAGCGCGAGTGGCTTCAGTTTACAGTACCAGAGAAACCTAGTACGTAGTATCTAGTGTTAAACGTTGACCCGGCAAGGTCGCACATAATTACGCCTTTAAGTCGTGAATGTTTCAGTTTTTAGTACAACAATATTACATAATTTATTTATTGGACAATAAGTTACAACATACAGGTAAGGTACAATAAAAACTTAGATACTAGAAACTATAACGAGGATTAAATTCTATGAATAAAATTGGGTTACGCGGCAAGGCGCCCATTTTGCTGCCAGCGTTCCCCCTTTGTATGGTTATGCTTTTTTTATAATATCATCTAACGGGCATTGTGCGCCTGATGGTAAGCTACACACCCGTCCATAGTAGTTACAGTGCCACTCAGAGCTTTAAATCGCAAAGATCTGAGAGGCACTGTCCCTGCGCCCGTCACCCTGAGACATATGTTGACAAGCCCCATGTGCCTGTAATTTAACCAGCACCCTTACCCTTCAAAACCGGAACACAATAATGCTGACATTGCTGTTTGGCGACAGAAATAGGTAAGATGGCAGTACTTGCCTGGACGAACTCTTTCACACGGAGCTCTACTGCTACTATATATGCTAATGCGTTGGGCTAGGTAGCTGCCGGCCCTTGGGTTTCCCAGACAGTATTCATTTCTTAGAACAATTTGTTTAATTTTAACTTGTTTTGCATATATTACTTCACCGTACCTCTAGAACGGTGACACGACACCACTATTACAAGCCGATATTTAGTAACTTTCAAAGTTATTTTTAGCTGCTGGCTTATCACATACGAAATGTCCAGTAAGTAAAACATATAGCGTTTTAACACACTTTCTTAACGCACAATCTATTCTTTATATACGAGTATAAATTTAAAAAAATATATATGATTTTTTTTTCCACTTTTATTCTTGTTGTCTTCAATCGTGATGTCAACATGTATTATCGTGTATTAGCATTCTTTAGCAGTAGTAGCTCCTTGTGAAAAAGTTCGTCCAGGTAAGTACTACCTCAGCTATTTCTGTCGCCAAGCAGTGAGCATTATTGCGTTCCGGTTTTGAAGGGTTAAGGGTGCTGGTGAAACTACAGGCACACGAGACTTACCGATCTATCTTTCAGGGTGACGGGCGCAGTTACAGTGGCCCCCCAGATCTTTGTGTTTTAAAGCTGTGATTGACACTGCAACTGTTATGGACAGGCGTGTTGCTTACCATTAAGCGCACGACTTGTTCGTCCCGTCACTTGATACCATAAAAAAATTCTTAATACTTAATACATTACGAGTTCTTAGGTTTTCGCGATTGTTACACAAGGGAAATGAAACTATTTTTCCGGTTTTAAATTTTTAAGCATTAATATTAGACATAACTGGTTAATGACTGTACCACCTCACTCGACCGTGTCCTGTAAAGGGCCCGAAACGTTGGTTTGTTTGAAAAAACAAATATACGCCATTTAAATCCGGAAAAATCGTTTCATTTCCTACTTAATACATTCTTAATACTTAATAACACACACATTACCATTACATTACCTATTACTCTCTTGGATTTTAATAACCAGTACGTACCCACTATTATGTGTACAGTCCTTTCGTTTGGTGTTAACTAATAAGTTATCGATAATAAGTGCAAGTAAAAGTAAAAGAAAATATAATTTCTGTTAGGATAGTAGGCTTGACACACTACGATTCTACGAGTATAAGTGCACAGTCTTACTGTCTCTTACGTAATGGGATGACAGTACATGCGCTCATACAATTTCATGAGTGATTTTACTGCCCAATAACATTTATGTAACTGTACTCTATTCGGATGTGTTTGGATAATAACAGTAACGTTGATTGGAATTGACACAAAAATAGTGTCGAGTATGCAACTCGTATTGTAAATTTATTTACGTTACCTAAGTACTTTTAGTTGGTATTAGTGGAATATAGTTTTTGGGCTTACAAGTACTTGAAAAAGTTGCGATGCAGAATGTCTGACTACGAGGTACTAGCAAATACATATGTATTTATTATAATTATACGTATGTGTTTATTTTGTAATAGCGTAACCAGACTGTGTCAGGGCGTGACAGGCCCGTTAGCCATTTCGTAGTTTAAAGTTTATCAAAATAATCTAAACGATGTGTTGATATACCTTTGTAATATGTAATGGAATTAAATTATTTTTCCTGTGTGTGGTTGTGTTTATCATTCAGGTTTATCAAAATTAATAAATGTTTTATTGTCATTGAAAAGGGCCCAACCTCGTTATTTTAGTTACGAAGTTGTTAAATCTATGAGTTACATGGGAACTCGTATCTGCTAAACGTTGAGTTTAATGATATAAAAAATAGGGAATTGATCCCCTTCATCACCAGAATGCTCCTCAGAATCATCTGAGATCAAAGATCAGTGTGCCCAGTATATTAAAACCTATCCAACTTCCGGGGAAACAGTAAGAACCGATGCATCAAAATTAGGTGGGATACCAGCACTTTTTCAATTGCAAACCAAAGCTTCTAAGACTGTTGGGATATTTTTCATTAATTAACCGTAAATGTTAAACTTTCTAAGTAAAATCTTCTGAAATCAAACTTTTCACTTTTGAAAACGACTGTATTATTATTTATTATTTTTCCTAATGCGGTCACGAGTCTTAAGCCAGTGTCAGTGTCCGTTAAGTGTGAAGTTTAAATTTGGAAAAAACACCAGTGATGATGCTCTACATTTCAATTGTATTTTGTTAACTTTAAAAAATATATACCTACAACCAAAATATTTCCATTTACATGTGTGATACTTAATAGCAAACCCTTTTAAATTAGCTTCAGAATTACTTAGAATGCTTATTAAAAGACTACTGACAGAATTTGCGAAATACTTTATTAAGTATACTTTATAAGGTGTATTCACCTACGTAACCTTTTTAAAACTTACGAAGCTTAACACACTGTGGTTCCTATATCTATGGGAAACACCTAATACCTCAATAAACATAGCAAGAACGTTAACAGTGAAATAAAATTGTTGTTACATAACACAATTTATAAAAGTAAGGAATAAAAGATCTCTTTTGAGTGATTGGAACACTGTCACCCACAATCCATTGAAGTGAATACGTGTAATATGTTTAAATGTATTCTGAAACATAATTTTGTGGAATGTTAGTAGCAGTAAAGCGCCTTGTGAAAGAGTTCCTCCATGGAGGTACTGCCGCCTTATCTATTTCTGCCGCCAAGCAGTTTTATGAGCATTGCAGCGTACCGGTTTTGCTGGTGTACAGGCACATGGGACTTTTTTTTATTCTAATGTAGGTATGCATAGGAAATGAAACTATTTTTGTTACTACGGTTTGTTTAAAAAACAAATATAAGTACGCGATTTTAATCTGGAAAAATAGTTTCATTTCCACATGGGACTTGTCAATTTATATCTCAGGGTGACAGGGGCAGTGGCAGTGTCGCTCAGATCTTTGCGATTTTAAGCTCTGAGTAGCACTGCAACTATCATGAACAGATGTTAATACGAGGCGCATAACTTGTTCGTTATGTTTGGTATTATAAAAGCACTTGGTATTATAAAAAAAGACCAATTCTCGTGTCCTTTATCACCATTAACCTATTGGACGTCTCACTTCTGGGCACGGGTCCGCTCTAAGGAGAAGGTTAAGGCCATAATCCGCCGCGTTGACCCAACACTGGTTGGAGATTTCACGTTTCCCAATGGTTGGGAACTTTCTTCGATATGCAAGTTTCATCACGATACCTATCTTTCTTAATCGTTTCAGCGAAAAGTTTTGCTACTAAGCAATCACAAATATACGTAATTTATTAAGATTATAGATAAAGGTCATAGGTAACTACGGCCACAGGGATTCGAATTATCGACCTACGTCAGCTCGAATTTTTTGTCCGTATTATTACGTTTCATTATGCTTGAGTAGAACGGCAAGGACAATTTTCAGAATATTTTTTTTTACTTTAGAGCTATTTGAAAAATTTATATCGTATACTATACGTGTTCTATTTAGTGCAGTTGATATAAAATAAAATCATTGGTATATATAAAGTACCTATTGAACATAACGGTTTTCTTGTAAAATTTCGATGTAAGTTTATGTTTCGTTGCTATCATAAAAATTTTTAGGAATCGTGTTTTCACACCGTATACTAATAATCAGTGTATATCCTCAACTTTACTACATATTTTTTCCAAAGTTACTGATTAAATACTTTCACTCTTATGCGGAATCAACCAAAGTCATTTGAGGTTGTATAGCATCTTGATTGAGAAGCAACTGTTGTTGAACCAAACCACTGAGTTACCCTGCTTTACCCTATTTATAGTTAGCTGAAATTAGTTGCTACATTTTTTCCATAGAAAATATGTAATCGTCAACCCATTTATACCTCCCCCTGCTGGGCACGGGTTCCCTGTCAGGCTAGGGTTTAGGCCTTAGGCCAAGGTCCGCCAATCTGGCCCGGTACGGGATGGGGACTTCACACGTTTTCCGAGGGTCGTGAACCTTCTTTGACGTGCAGGTTTCAACACGATGTTTTCCGTTACCGAAAACCTCATGGTAAATTTCAAATTAAATTTCCTGAATTCCGAGAAACTCCGAGGTGCAAACCCGGATACGAATCCACGGCCTCTGCGTGAGAGACGGTAGGTCAAACCATTAAGCTAGGACGGCTTTTTTTATTAATATTATAATTTTTATATTGAAAATATGTACGTGATACAATGATTGTTTTAAATTGTGTTTTTTGTTCAGCTGTATGAAAAAGTAACAATTCGTCGCCTTACTATATCAAACTCGTATCTTAAAGCACAGAGTTACTGAAATGCAAAAAATTGATTGTATATGGCAGGCTGCCCATTTCCTTCATATTTACACACTAGCTTTCACCTATTCTTAAAGTAATGCATCCAAATTAACACACTTGACAAGAAATTTAAAATAAATAGATCTTTTTGCCATCTCCTGAATAATCACTCTTTGTAAGATACGTGTTTGAGAAAGTAAGGCATCGAATTTGAAAATCCGAATCTTACTCTTGGTATAATAAAGTCAGAAATTATCATACGTAAGAAGTGCTTTTATCACATAAAAATCGTCAAAATAACACGAATTTCTCGAAACAAGGCATGTACTTATATATGTGAAATTTTACAACGCTATTTAAATATAACAAATGTTATAGATAGAGTTGTCATTTTGCAGATCGTCGGGGATTGTGCAATTACGTGTAACTAGCACTGGATTATAAGTGTCAATTTCGGTAATTTAGTAACCAAATCAAATTCGTGTAAATCGTCGTGGCAACCAAATTAGTGTGATTTACGCGAATCAATTAGTATCAGTCCGTAGACAACATAAATTAATGTTTACTGTGCAAAAATGAAAGTCGTAGCCATTGAAATACCAAAGTCCCAATCCCTTTCCTGAAGCAATATGGTTTAGTACAGTTACGCACTTTTACCAATACTACATACGTGGATTTGCACTATGTGACCTTATTAGGTTATGCCAAGGATGCGAAATAATGTCCGTAGATATATAAAAGTGTATCGATTATTACTCAACAAAAAATTACATAAATACGTAATCCGACAACACAATAAGCAATAAAAATTTCACCGGAAAGGTAAAACGTCTAACGTGCATTTGGAATATATTACAGGAGAGCGATTTAAAATATTTTTTTTAATAAAAAGATATTCATATAATATATAATTCAAATTTTATTTGTTATAAAATGTGGAAAACTAAAAATTTTCAGTTTTTCCATATAATAAATAAAATTTTAGTTCTCAGGTTTTCGCGATTGTTACACGTAGGAAATGAAACAAGTTTTTTTTCGGATCTACTAGTCACCTATGATCCCATAGACCTGTAAAGGGCCCGAAACGTTCGTTTGTTTGAAAAAACAAATACACGCGATTTAGATACGAAAGAAAAATAGTAGGTAACATTTAATCAATAAAGGACAATGGCAAACTCCCGTATAAATTTTTCTTGACATAATTTGTATGTTTATGAGAAATATGTGAAAATATAGAGTTCAAATTCCTGAACAAATTTTGTTTTGGGTTTACTATTCTGAGAAGTCAGGAATTAAAGATATTCCAGTTTGAAGTTTCGGAGGTTTTGTGTTACGTAATTGCGTAAAATATATTCGGTGTATTATTATATCAAAATAAACTACAGAAACCTTATCCAGAGTTAATAGAACCTGAATGGTGCCGTAGGCTTGTGACCTGACGAAAGTTCAAAGAAAATTATTTTGTATACTGGTATAGTCAAAAGGCATGAAGTTTGGCCATAACAAAAAAAACTGAGTTAATTAATAACATACCACAGACTATTTGCATTGGAACCCGGTCACAAATTATTTTTTGTGAAACGTGCCATCTATCCCTGATTTTGGAAACTTTTTTGTCAGTTTTACCATTTTCTCGCGTGGCATTTTGGAGAAGAAATTATGGACTATATTTTTTTGTAATGAAGTAGTTAATCTTTTATTAGCTTATTACAAATCGGTGGAATCAGTACATTTAATATTACGTGAACTAAATGTGGACCATATCCATACGTAAGCACTGAAATTCCTTTTTTGAGGGCTAGATGTCGCTCAACGTTAAGAAACCGATAGCTGTAGATATTAGTCCGGTTATATACTAATTATTAGTCATTAGAGTTTCTTTTAAATATGATTTTATTTCCAGGCTTAGACAGCCCGTTATTATAATTTGAAAAACCTAATGAATTTGTTATATTCCAACTTGTAATTAAAAACGCTAACGAATTCTTTCAACTATGATTTTGCCATTGTTCTTTGAATTATGATTTGTTCTCTTAAAAAAAATACTTTAAATCGCTCTCTTCTAAAATTTTCCAAATACACGTTCTAGCGTCTTCATAATAATCGACGCGCAATTAGCCATCTTCTGAAGACTACAATTTCGTAAACATTTAAGTATTCAAGAAGGCTGCTGATGCAAACCTCAGCCTTTTATAAACGTCGACTATTTCTAAGCACGTCTTTTATAACACTAACGTGCACCGTAGCACGTTTATTAGCCCGTTCTTGAAAAGCATCACATACTGAACGAATGCATTTGCACCATTGCACCAACCATTTATGCCAATCATGGCAATCGTAATTCATAAGGTCGCTTATCACGATGTATCATCAACCTTTATGTAATGGATGATTTCATTTTAGTCGCACACGCACCTCTGTAAGAATTTCACAAACGTCATTGCACTATTGCAATTTTCGAGATTGCGAGGCTAATGATTTTGTAAATTATTATAGTTTACAATGACCTATTGTCCTAATGGAAGTTAAAAAAAATATGCATAACATTCTTTATTCATTTGAAAAGATTGGTGTTGGATATTATAACAATACACTTAAAAAGCGGGGTCCGAAATGATCAATAAGTATATTTATTATGTTTGATAATATCATGATACTTGCCTGATTATTATCCGATATATCCTTCTCATGATTTATAGCTTCGTCCCTTTAATTTGTGACTAAAAATGACGAACACTGAGAAAACTAAATAACTAAATGAAAAAAATCTTTGGGAAAACAATTTGTTTGTGACTTTTTGAGATTGCCTTTTCACGCGCTTGGATACGTCTCGGATACAAACATACGGCACGACAGTGTTAGAGGTAGCATTTTATTGTTCCAATTAATTTTATATGAAGGTATATTTATTAACTGATAATAAACATTATAATTATCAGTGATAATTATCACTTCCAATCTTGCCTAAAAGAGTTAAGTAAAACAGAAATAAAGTAAGTGTTATACGAAATGCTATAAACACGAGAAGCAATCTGGTGGTGGCAATCGTAGGTACGATGTTATTGGTGATAAGTAAAATACTACCCAAAGTCAGGGTATCGGCTGCAGAATGGATAGTGTAGAACCAAGATTTGTAAGAATTTGATTTATAATCATTGTAAGAACCTAAATTAGATCTTAAATTAGTTAGAACGACCTAGCACTCAGTGCGACTTAGGCACACATTAATGATTATGCAATTCTGTGATTTACAGTTACGGGCCTAAATACTTATCTAGCAGTCTCGCTGGTGTACGTGGTGTGCATTTTCTACGCTTCGCAGGTTAGTTCCTTTTCCTATCGTTAGGTGACCCTATCATCCGAACAATCGGCGGTACTAATGTATTCTGACGTGTAATTATAACGCAAGACGAGGTTTCTTAACCTCGGTAATGATATTACGAGTATAGTACAATGGTACTTACATTTCCATAGTAGTACTTGGCCGCAAAATCGTATCTTAACAAACACTCTTTCCTAACTCGTTTCAATAAAATTTTTAACTTAGCTACTCTATAGTCCCGAAATAGAGTTGGTAAAGTCAACAAAGGCGTTTTACTTTTGGATAGTTCTTATGATAAGTGACCCAGATATTGTTAACTGTAACTATACTATGCGTAATAATTACAACTTTTTTATAAAAATAAACTGGCGTCAAACGTGTAGGGACTCTTCAATTTGCCAAGTGGGTGAAATTCAATAAACCACCATTTAATTAGCCACTCTTAGAGGTGGAATAGTTTTTTAAATTGAATGTGACCACTACTGATTGGTACCCACCCCTTTCCAACAAAAAAAGGGTTATCAAAATCGGTTCACAAATTGTCAAAGTAATCGCGTAACATACACACAAAGGAAAAAACAGTCGCATTGACAACTTCCTCCGTTTTTTAAGTTGGTTAAAAAAATGGCAGGTACTCAGTTCTAATCGAAATAGTTTGGTCACCCATAAACAAGCTAACAAGTCAACAGCTAGGTGAAGACTGAAAATCTGCAATGCTGAAGTCTTTAAACTTTTTGTCCACGTCACTTAATTGTATGTTCTATTATTTTTGAGTATTGTGTTTCTTATGTCTTGTGGAGAAATAAATGTCTTTTTATTTTATTTTATTTATTTTAAACACGATGAAAGATTAACATGCGCGGAAGCAAAGTAAGACGTCGTTTTTGAGAATTGTACTCTCGTTAGAGCTTACAGTGTGTTATTGCTTGGCAGGGAGGCATGAAAGCAGTGATAATGACAGACACGTTCCAGTCGGCGGTGCTGATTGGATCGCTGGCCGGTGTGCTGGCCATGGCATCAACGCAAGTTGGGGGCCTGCAACACGTCCGGGACCACGCACGACAAACCAACAGATTACATTTCTTCGAGTAATGCATCATTTGCCTATATAATCTATTCCAGAACCTATACACAAACTGTACACTATGTAGGTTTTGAGTATATTAATTTATACCCAAATATACTTATATCATGACCTAACATGTGCAGAATAGGTACATAATATGTTAAGTGAGTTTCTTACTTAGGCCACAAATTCGGAACGGTGTGTGGTGCATTCAAGGTTTGCGTATATTGCGCATCCATTACGCGTAAACATGTGTCTTGTGTTGGATACATCAAACATAAGACACAATGTACGCGCAAATATTGAACGCCCCGCTGAATGCACCACCGTTGCGAATTTGTCGACTTAGTCGCTGCTCACGACACCCACAGTGTACGCATCCATACCATACATCAGGATGGATAAGTTGGGTCAAACGGAAAGACTTCGAAACTGTTATCGTCTTCGAGTGCCAATCTTCCATAACAAATGTGTTCTCGAATGTCAGGTTCAAAACGGCCGTTAATTTGATTCGAACGATGATCACGATCACCTTTTAAATAGCTTTCTTCAAAGTGAAACCTTCCAATCCACGACGAGATTAGTAAAGAACCTGTTATAGTGAAGCAAATTACTTAACATTAACAGCTGTGTAAACAGCCATATATATAATGAATAGACGTTATAAAACTATTTCTTAAATTGCAGCTCGTTTTTGTAAAACTTTTTTATTATCATCAAGAATTAATGGGAGTGAATTGTCTGTTTAAAGTATTTGATTATCATTCTAGTATGAACCCTGACCCTACGGTGAGGCACTCGTTCTGGTCGGTTGTCGTTGGCGGCACCTTGTACTGGACCAGCATGTTCTGCGCCAACCAAGCTTCAGTTCAAAAGTACTTATCAGTGGAACGCATATCCCAAGCGCGCGTAGCGCTATGGGTGTCCGCCATCGGCCTCACTGCCATCTACTCCGTCAATTTCATCACTGGCGCCGTTCTAGCCACGCATTATGCTGATTGTGATCCAATTCAGGTAAACATGTATAGAATTTTAACTTATTAGTATAACAGTCGTGTTTTAAACGCAAAAGACGTTACGGCCTGCTATACTGTACAAAAAATAGTCTGTTTTGCAAGTGTGGCCGCCATTACGACTATGATATTGAATTTGCGTAAACAACATGATGTTTAGAGGCTACGCAATAGCAAGATATACGATTGCAAAAATAACTTGCATTATTTAAAATAACTTTCGATTGGTAGGTTCAGTGAAGAATGTTTGTTTATCTCAGGCTGGAATAATTAACGCGTCGGACCGACTGCTTCCACTGTACGTGGTTCAGCAACTAGGCTCGGCGCGTGGGATGCCCGGGTTCTTCGTTGCTGGCATCTTTGCGGCTAGTCTTGGGTAATGCATAAATTAAGTCTAAATCATCTTTCCTCTCACCGTTACATGGAATTCTAGTTGCGTCCAATTTCATAACAACAAGACAGAGTAAAGTAAAGTCAGTAGGTACTATTACTTCGTCATTATCACTCTTTGCAATAAAAGACTTAAAGTGTGATTTTTGTACACAAAATAAAACACGATAAAAAAACGCTACACGTATAACATATTCAATTCATTATAATTCAAAGCGCGCATCTAACTAAAGGTACTTTTTTGTAAGTGACTACTTACGAACTGTGAATTTGACTCTAAAACGCTTTTTTCCTCACTACAAAAGGAAATTCATTAAAAAAGTGCTTTTGGACTGACACTGAATCCAACTCGAGTTTTGATTGAGGAGCAAAAAAAAAGAAAAATTTAAATCTAATTCAAATATCGGTCTGAATCTGAAGAATATCTACCTACTTTATTATTAAGAACACAATTTGTTTTTGGTTGTAGTTTATAGTTGTATAGTTGTAGGTTGTAGTTTGTTTACTTTTCTTTGAAATAAAAGTATACAATTTTTAAAACGATGTCGTGATTACATATTTTTGAAAAGAACACAAGGTTACATATTTTTGAAATATCTAATGTTTACATATTTTCGAAATATCTAATGTTTACATATTTTCGAAAATAAATGAACGTATACATTTCATTGCACGCGACTGTACACTGTACAACTATTTAGTTATCTCATTTAATTTTCAACGGCAAATGTGTTTACAAAGTTGGAGACCGACAAAATATGGTGGGCAAAAATAGTTGAACACGTGTTAATTAACAATAATTATTAGTATTTTGTATCAGATGCATCATTTCACGCTAAAAATCTGTGTTAATGAGCACAAGGCTGTGTAAACTCGTCTTATGTGTCCTATTTTACGTAATATTTATTGACAGGACTGTAGCATCAGCACTGAATTCCTTAGCCGCCATTGCGTGCCAAGATTTGGCAACAGGACTTCTTGGCATAAGATTACCTGAAAATAAGGGAGCAACAGTAAGTTTCCTTGCTTAATTTCAATTTCAACTCTTTTAATGTCGTTTTTATTTCATTTGGTAACAAAATGTATCTATAATATACAATAGCAATATCTTACGAATTTAGTGCACAAATCTTAGACAACAGGACCTTGTTTTAATATGAGTGTTTTCGAGAAGTATTCACATTATTTGAACAATCAATTCCCGGATCCATATAGAGTTAAATCTAACGGAAATTTTTATCATTATACTTTCGTGCCACCCTGTACAATATACATATTATTCGTGGTATGATTGGAGCGGTTAAGTTTAAAATTTTTAATCAGATTAAATTTTGTTAAAAAATTAATTATATTATTTTTAAGTAATTATGACAATGTGTTCGGCTCACACACTACTCTTGTACTTATTATATGTAATACATGTTAAGTGTTAAGCTGTTGATGAACCAATAAATAAAAAGTATAGTGGTTGCACCCTTACAATTCAATACGTACCTAAAAAGGAAATACTTTAAATGATTTGTCTGCATCTACGCTGCCGTCTTTTTTATAACTAACGCATTTGCATTTTGGTGACGAACGAGATATTGGCACTTAAAGCTTTTTTTAAGAGCCTATGCACACGCCATATTTTATACGCATCGACGACGGCGCCGTAGAGGCTCAAAAAGCAGATTGTTGCGTTTATATCGATTCAAACGCGATACAGACGAGCGCGAGAAGCGCATTCGAAAATCGCGTGGCAAGCAAGAAGCTTACCTATATATTCCACTGGAGTTTACACTTAGTATTTTTATTTTTTTTATTTCTTGCGGTTGCTTTATTTAAAAAACTAACTTAAAATAACCAACGAAACTAAAATTAAAACTATCCCTTAGCAAAATGCGCGACGACAGTGCGTCTGCGGCGCGTATATGCGCAGATAATTTGTGAATGTGTCGCTGCGACTGCATCGCGTTGGAAGCGCGTCATCTGCGCGTCGTCGGCGCGTGTAAAATACACCGTGTGCATAGGCTCTCTCTGGCAATTACACTAATTTTGCCTAACAATAAAATTGAAACTTTGTAGAGGATCTCGTTTCGTAGATTCCAGAAGTAAATAACTCAAATTCACTAAAAATGTTATTTATGTTATTAATGTTAGTTATGATAAGGAGGGCAGTGCGTGCCTACGTCTATATTTTATAATAAAATTGAAGTACTTGATCAGTGTCTGTATTTTGTACCTTCCATACAATTTTATTATTTATTTGTAAGATTTAACCTTGTATATTTTAACTAACCTTCGTATCAGATAGCACGATGGGTGTGCCTGGCATTCGGTGCGTTGTCATTCGCGCTGGTCTTCTTGGTGGAACGACTAGGGCCTGTTCTACAGCTCGCATTGTCGTTCAACGGCATGGCGGGTGGAGTGTCTCTTGGACTCTTCAGTTTGGGCATGCTGTTCCCGTGGGCTAACGCTAAGGTAGGTTTTGTACGAACTCATTAGCTTCAAAAGCCATCCCGAAATCTCCTTTGAAATATATCAAATACCGCATAAATCTGACACAACCACGGTTACCGGATTCATTCCAATGACGGTTCGATTCCCTGTAGGGCTAATTTTTGGAAATGAACTTTCTTAAACCTATTCTGGTCGGGGTGCCCAGGAGTGAATTCTGTTGACCTGGTACCTTTTTTTTATAATATCAAGTGACGGGACAAACAAGTTGTGCACCCGATGATAAGCTACACGCCTGTCCATAACAGTTGTAATGCCACTCAGAGCTTTAAATCGCAAAGATCTGAAGGGTACTGCCACTACGCCCGTCACCCTGAGACAAAAATTGACAAATCTCACGTGCCTGTAATTTCACCAGCACCCTTACCCTTCAAAACTGGAACGTAGTACTCCTGACATTACTGCTTGGCGGCAGAAATAGGCAAGTCCCACTCATAGTGCAGGGAATTCCCTAGTTTGAGGCCAGGGTAATTGGTTTTGTGGCACATTTATTTCTGTCTTTTTTTACCCTGCCCTGGCTCAGTGCAAATTATGAATTTCATTCACTTGAAAAGGTTTACGCGCTTTCACCAACGATGTTTCCCTTCATCATTAAAGCAATTTATTATTAACCATACCTAAATGAAATCCGTGTCCAAGGGTTGATAATCCAGACAGAGGTACATACATATATACTTATTATTACGAGTTATGAAACCAATAAAGCGTTATTCAATCTGAAGTTAAAGTGCTCAGCAAATCATTAATATTCGATAACAGATTGACACGGTTTAGCCGTGATAAACGGCAGCGCGTGCGCATGGCGTAACTGTCGAGGCGACTCTCCATGATTGGCTTACATCCAATTATATCGCCATATGTGTATCCGTTGAATGAACCAAATACCTAACAAACTGTCCCTTTCAATCTTGAAAAAGTCTTATAAATTCCCGAAAATGATAAAGATATTAAAAAGAATTTTGGGGAATTGTAACTGTAGCGAGTAACATTTATTATTAATATAAAGGCGGTGAGTGCCAAATAATATTGTACGGTGGCGGGTATTCGGGTGTAGATGAATAAATCGGTCAGTCGCTAACTCCGGACTTTCATTGACGTTGCACTGGCGCTGAGGACGGGATTTTTTTTTCTTTCGACAAAGTAATACCACGCGTGCTAATTTAAAGTCGACACCATGCCAATCGGGAAAATAGAACCTTTCACCTTAAGTTCTAAACAGTGGCCCGGCGTATGTTCGACGTGTAAATCAATTTATTTTGTTGAACGACATAAAGGAAGAGTTAAAAGTGTCAATGTTAATAACGGTCGTGGGTGAAGCTACATATTCACTAATGTGTGATCTGTGTTCACCGAGCTTCCCGGAGGATAAAAAATACGACGAATTGGTGCAGCTAGTGACGAAACATCTAGAACCGCAGCGGTCAGAGATCGCGGAACGACACGTGTTCAGATTGCGTAGGCAGCGCACCGGGGAGCCGCTCATGGAGTATTTGCAAGCTTTGAAACATTTGGCCTCCACGTGCAATTTCGGACGGTGCCAGAAATGCTCGTCGCTGGAAGAAAATTTGCGAGATCAGTTCGTTTCCGGCCTGACGAGCGAGACCATGCGTTCCAGAATATTCGCAGAGAAAGAGATCAAATACAAAGAAGCGGTGGAGTTGGCCCTGGCTCTGGAGTCCGCAGAGAAGCACGCGGAGGTGAGCGGCACTACGGCGCCGTCGACGACCTCAGGTGCGAGCGGGGACGCGAGCGAAGGCCTGCATTTCACACGCGGAGGCCGCATTCGCGGCGGCGGCAGGAGGACGAGCACGGGCGCAGGCGCGAGCAGAGGCGCGGGCGGGGGTGCGGGCGCAGGCGTTTACGGAGGCGCGGGCGCGGTTTTCGATCCGAGCGGTGGCGCGGGCGGCGGGGTGCCGCCGGCGCAGGCCTGCTGGAGGTGTGGCCGGGCGCATCGGGCAGACCGATGTCGGTTTAGTAATTATAATTGTGATGAGTGTAAACAAAGAGGGCACTTAAAAGTGATGTGTAAACGACAAAGTGGTAGTGGTCGAGTGACGGGTCGACAGAATTATGTGAGTGGTGAGGAGGACGAATCGGACGAGCTATATAACATCGAGGTGGCCGCGAAAGGTAACAGGCCTTATTTTGTTCAGATAGGTATGGACAGTTATAAGATTGAATGTGAAATCGATACCGGAAGCCGCATTTCGGCAATAAGTGATGAATTGTATAGCCGCATATTTTCTCATAAAATTATCAAACCGCACAATTCCATTTTACGCTGCTACTCCGGTTCACAAATCGAGTCGCTCGGGTATATTGAGGTAGATGTAAACTTAAAAGATATTAGCGTAAAATCGTTGCCATTGTTTATAATCAAAGGCGGTTCGCGTCCATTATTAGGACGAGAATGGATGCGAGCGCTTAAGATAACTCAAATAAATATCAATGAAATTATTGACAACGATATTGTGGACCGTTTGAGTAGAGAATACCCGGAAGTGTTTACGGAAAAATTGGGTACATGTAAGCGAGCTATTCGATTACAGCTGTCAGATGTCGAACCGGTGTACGTACGTGCGCGACCAGTGCCACTGGCGCTGCGCGCACGCGTCGAGCGCGAGCTCGCGCGGCTCGAGGCCGACGGCACCATTTTTCGCGTGGAGTATTCCGACTTCGGAACGCCCATTGTGCCGGTAGTGAAACGGAATGGAGAAATACGTGTTTGCGGGGATTATAAAATCACCATCAATCCGAAACTAAAACGAGATTTCTATCCTTTGCCGCGTATTGACGAGTTGTTTGCGAATCTAAGTGGAGGAGAGAGGTTTACGAAAATAGACCTTAAGCACGCTTACGAACAGTGCATGCTTACGGAGGACTCGCAACCGTACACAGCTATAACTACGCACATAGGGACTTTCGTTTATCGTCGCACACCGTACGGTCTGTCCTGTATACCGGAAAAATTCCAAAAAATTATGGAAGAGACCCTACGCGGGGTACCCGGTTGTGTTGTATTTTTGGATGATATCTGTGTAACGGGAACAAACACGCAAAATCACTTAAGAAATCTGAGGGCTGTACTCGAAAGGTTACGCGATATGGGAATGACAATAAAATTAAACAAGTGTTTATTTTTACAAAAATGTGTAAAATATTTAGGGTTTATTATTGATAAGGAAGGCTTACGGCCGGACCCGTCCAAGCTCAAAGCCATCTCCAGTGCACCTCAGCCAAAAAACGTAACTGAACTTAAAAGTTTTTTGGGTATGTTAAATTATTACGGTAAATTTATTCCGAATTTAAGCACCTTATTACATCCATTACATGGTTTATTAAGAAAGGAGGTTAGCTGGGAATGGAATTCAGCTTGTGAAGAGGCATTTAAGGAAGCTAAGCGGATCCTCCTGAGTGAGCGGGTCTTGGCGCATTACCAAGAGGGCTTGCCGCTCGTGCTGTCGGTGGACAGTAGCGCGTACGGACTTGGGGCGTTGCTGGCGCACCGTTACACCGACGGCAGCGAGCGGCCAGTGAGCTATGTGTCACGCACCCTCACCGCCACGGAGCAAAACTATAGCCAGTTGGATAAGGAAGCGCTCGCGATGTTTTTTGGCGTGACTAAACACCATCAGTACTTGTTTGGTAGGCGTTTTACTTTGAGAACTGACCACCAACCGTTGACTCATATCTTTGGGGTTAAAGGTGGAATCCCTCAAACCGCTGCCAGTCGATTGCAACGATGGGCGACAAGGTTGGCAGCTTATGATTTTAATGTAGAATTTGTACGTTCCGCGGATAACGGACCGGCAGATGCATTGTCGCGTTTACCACTACCTCAGGAGGGTCGCTCATTAGAGACTATGAGTTATATGAATTTAATTGAAGAGTCTTTTCCGATTAGTTTTAAGGACATCGCTAAAGAAACTGAAAAAAATAGCCTATTATGTAAAGTGAAAGGTTATGTAATGTTCGGGTGGCCGTCGTCTGTGAAGAGCGACGATGAGAAACCTTTTTTCGCTAGGAAACAGGAATTGGTGGTCGAGTTAGGGTGTTTGATTTATAAATACCGAATCGTGGTGCCCCCCTTATTACAAAAACAAGTACTAAATGAAGTACATGAGGGGCATCTAGGAATAAACAAAATGAAAAATTTAGCCCGCAATTATGTGTATTGGCCTTCAATAGACACAGACATTGAGGAGTTGTGCCGCGCATGTGAGGCATGCGGTGCAGTCCGGGACGCCGCGCCGCACGCACCTCTCCACCCGTGGGAGTTTCCTTTACATCCGTGGCAGCGGTTGCATGCGGATTTCGCGGATTGTGCCGGCAGACGTTATCTCATAGTAGTAGACGCCAACTCTAAATGGATAGAAGTAATAGAAATGCGCAGTACGGAGGCGGGAGCGACGACCGCCGCATTTAGGGGTATTTTTGCACGTTTCGGTTTGCCGTCGCAGCTAGTCACAGACAACGGCCCACCGTTTTTCTCTCGCGAATTTAAATTGTTTTGTGAAAAGAATTGTATAAGACACGTGACCACGGCTCCTTACAGACCGCAGGGCAACGGCGCCGCAGAAAATGCGGTAAAGACGGTAAAGAAGGCGATCAAAAGAGCCCTATACGAGGGCGAGAACGTCTCGACGGCTCTTAATAAATTTTTATTTCAATATCGAATTTGTGAACACGCGACGACGGGCGTGTCTCCGGCTATGGCATTACAAGGGCGGCGACTGCGCGGGCGCCTCGACGCGCTGCGGCCCGACGTGTCTAGCGCGGTGCACGCCGCCCAACGGCGACAGGGAAGCGGCGCCCGGGGCACCGTCGCACCGCGTCTCGTCCACGGGGACGAAGTGCTAGCGCGAGATTACACCGCGGGGGGAAAAAAGTGGGCCGCGGGCAAAGTCGTGAGCGATACGGGACCGGTCTCATACAAAGTGGACGTGGGAAACGGGCGAGAGTGGCGCCGCCACATCGATCAGTTGATTCCGATGAACAACAAACAAAATCGGCATTCGTTGTCCAGGGCGGATCTAGTGTCCCGTAGCGAAGGGACACCTCGGGCGTCTGAAACGGAGGAGGCCCAGTCGGCGCCGGCTACCGCGGGGCCGCCGCTGCCGCCGCCGCCTGACGCGTCCGCCCGCACCATACGTGCATATAATCGGGCTCAGCGAGCTAGGGCTAAAGATGCTGGGGATGTTA
The DNA here is from genome assembly GCF_003589595.1 of Hyposmocoma kahamanoa. Lineage (NCBI taxonomy): Eukaryota > Metazoa > Arthropoda > Insecta > Lepidoptera > Cosmopterigidae > Hyposmocoma > Hyposmocoma kahamanoa. The sequence goes on along the minus strand of NW_020654810.1, from coordinate 8,459,992 downwards.
ATTAGTATAGTTAGTTTTATGAGATGGTAGCATTAATGATTGTAATTAGATTATAGTTAAGTTTCGTGTATTTAAAAGGGGAGAAGATGTAGCGAGTAACATTTATTATTAATATAAAGGCGGTGAGTGCCAAATAATATTGTACGGTGGCGGGTATTCGGGTGTAGATGAATAAATCGGTCAGTCGCTAACTCCGGACTTTCATTGACGTTGCAGTAACAATTTGTACACCAGTAGGTATGACACCCCGAGATCCACGTACGTAAGAAAATCTAAATATCCAAAGTCCTTGACGAAAATTTAGTGTTGTTATAGTTAACTTTGTCAAATATGTTAATTGTTCTTTCCCGATTGAATCAGTATCGTAATCAATAATTTTGATATTTCAGGGGGCAGTTGCTGGTGGAGTCTTCGGACTTCTGCTGGTGGTAGCAGCAGGCGGAGGAGCCCAAATGGCTCAAATCGCTATGCCGCAGCTGGCGACCTCGGTCAAGGGCTGCCCAGCTTCTTTCAACTTGACTTCGCAAATGATAATCACTACCACGTAAGAAAACAAGTTATAAACTATTTATTATACAGTACGTCGAGTCACAGATTGTCAAATTATGAGTTATGAATTATGAAACGAAGGTGTCCAAAATTGTACCTTACGTCATTCACACAATGTTCAAATTTGATGTTTATATATGCTAACAAACTGGAATTTGTGTTGGGAGTATAACTTATCTCGAAAAGCTAAAAATTTCGTAATTAACATTTGTTTCCCTAAAAAAACCACTATCGCTCGCAATAAATGTACACCTACTACATCGTTGACTTTTAACTGATATTGTTTTTATAAGATTTTTGCATTTGTATAAAATTAATTAATTTCTGGATAGCTTTCAAAATCGGTCTTGGAAGACAATTTAAAAAAGGTAGAAAAACTGGTTTTAGAAAACAGAAACAACATTTAGTCGAAGGGGGTCCTAATCCATTCAATCCATTTTAACAGATTAATTGGGATATAAAAATTACAAACAAGATGGGCTGGAAGGACGACTGTTTAACCAACGAAAACAAAAAGCGGCGGGAATTAGGACATTTCAAAGAGTACCTAATATTGAAATATTCCATCGTGATCCGGATCTATTTATTTTATCGTCGTGATGCCACTTGAAGATATGTTGGCCCACATTTTTATCCCGAAACCAAGAAAGAAACCATATCTTGTAAACGATCTCTACGCTACTGAAGAAATTTTAATTGTTCCTTTCGCCCCCTCTTGTATTTTGATACTAAAGAAATCCTTTTTATTGATTACAATCGACCCCTCCTACGTAAAATATCGTATGTCGAAATCGCCAAGTTTACAGGGGAGCGTTTTAAAGTTTTGAATTCACTGAAATGGGCATAACACGTGACTTTAGCATTTCTCAGTTTTATTCGGAAAAGCTCGTTACTTTAAAACTCGTTCTCGAATAAAACTGAGAAATGCTAAATTCACGTGTTATGCTTATTTCAGTGAATCCAGAACTTTAAAACGCTCCCCTGTAAACTTGGCAATTTCGACATACGATACTTTACGTAGGAGGGGTCGACATGTAAAAAGGACAGACGATTACTGCACCCTATTACCTATGCAGATTTAATCTACAATTTTTAAAAGGCCTGATTCATGCACGATTAAAAAAAATATTATGGAAACCGTAAATGGGGTTGCCACGATGAAAAAAATGGTGCTCTTTTCGCTTCGGCTCAAGCCGATTCCGTCCATAGATCAGAAGTTGCGCTTAAGGCAACCCGCAATGCTGGATTTGATATTCTTGACCACCCATTATACACGGGACTTAAACCCTGGTGATTTTCACTCCCCTAGTCTAAAGGAATATATACGTGGAACAAACTTTGACAATGATGGCGAAATTATGGCTGCCATAAAATAATTGAATTCGATTAAACGTGGTGCTATAAAAAAACGTGATTTGGTCAGTCGTTTATTCGATCACTAACAGAATAATCTAACATTTATTGTAACATTTACATGTTAATCGCCCGCCCAATGAATTTCGATCTTAGGTAGGGAACTCTAGATACAAGGAGTGATTTGGAGAGGTTAACTTATGTACTTTTTTCCACTGTACCACTAGAATTACTTTAATTTTTAGAAAAAGTGGTCTACCACTTAATATATATAAATAAAGGGATATTCGAGAAACGGTATTCTAAATGTATCGAATTAAAAGCAGACTACGTGAAAATAAAATATTTTTTCTTGTATGTACTTTTGTAGTTATTCTAAGAACATTTTTATTCATGTGGTATTGTCATGGTATTATCTATCATTAAGTATATTTTTATTATATTTGTGTAACTGGACGAATAAGTCATGCGCCTGATATAAGCGACATGCCAGTCCATAAAGTTGCAGTGCCGCACAGAGCTTTAAATCGCATAGATCTGGGCCATTGTCACTGCTCCCGTCACCCTGAGACACAAGTTAAGAGTTCCATGCGCCTGTCATTTCACCAGCACCCTTACCCATCTAAACCGGAACGCAGTAATGCTTACATTACTGCTTGGCGGCAGAAATAAGTAAGCTGGCGGTACTTCCCTGGACCAATTCATTCACAAAAAGCTCTACTGCTACGACTACTGTTAGTGACGATTGGTTGATATAATAAAATTGCTATAATAATTATAAAACCAATAACTACTCAGAAACTACTAAAGACGGCTCCTCGGTTACAGAGAAAACCACGACGGAGCTGTGTTCTGGTTATTCAGAGTGTCGTATCTCTGGTACTCTGGGATAGGATGCGTTGCGACTCTTCTGGCCGGGCTGATCGTGTCCGTAGCAACGGGTGTCACAGATCCCTCACAAGTTCCCATAGATCTAATCTCTCCACCCGTTGTCACTTTACTCAACTCACTACCTAATAAAATTAAGGTAAGAATAAGGCTCAATTTATATTGCGACGGAACGTGACGGAAGCGAATTTTTGTAACATAGCATAATGAACTTTATGATAAATTGTGTAACGTACAAACTAGATACAAGCCAAAACCTTCCGCAGAATGCGCGAAAAATGAGACAAAAATTCGCTTCCTTTCCGTTCCGCCGCAATAAAAATTGAGCCTTATGAAGCACATAACGAGCACTTCATACAGAGCGCGGCGCGGTTTTCTCGTCTATTTCAACCGCGCCAAGACCGATGTATGGAGCTTATACCTAAACGTGGGGGTCTACTCTCGATCTCCGGCCGACATCCGTCCGAAACAATTACTGCCAAATAAGCAATACTTGACCAAATGAAAAGACGCGTGATGCGAATGAAGCTTCATACTGGATACTTCTCTTTTAATTTTGTCGGATATTACTTATTTGACAGTAATTGTTTCGGACAGATGTCGGACGGAGATCGAGAGTAGCGCCCCTGGTGTATGCTATACGGAATGTTTTTTTTTTTTATAATACCAAGTGACAGGACGAATAAGTCGTGCCCCTGGTGGTAAGCGACACGTCTATCCATAACAGTTGCAGTGCCACTCAGAGCTTTAAATCGCAAAATTCTTAGAGGGCACTGTCACTGTGCCCGTCACCCTGAAACAAAAGCTGAAAGTCCCAAAATGTATTTGTAAGCATTTGAATATAACTGTTAATTGTAATATAAGTACTTACTTAGTATATTTGTATGACAGAAAATGCTGAAGGTTCCCATGCGATTTGGTTCTGAACGGCGACGCAGTTCAAGCATACGACCTCCTGGCGTATTTGATGACAAAGACACGAGACGACGACGACGACTCTCCGAGATGGCAGGTGGCGTGTTCTACAGTGATACGGGAATCACTTGCGGCCATGAGAACCTAGCGCTAGGCCTCGAATCAGAGAAACCTCAGCCAGAAGAACGCAACTTACATACAAGGTTTTAATACGTGTACTACCGCAGTATACAAAGACTGATATTACGTGAACTGCCACATTGCACTTGGTTCGACTATGAAATTGCTATCAGCTTTACAGGCCCAGGAACTAATATGCGGAACGACACGCATTAACGATTAGCGCATGAAGAGGCAATAATTCCGTTACAAAAAGCTGCAACGCTGCCGCTGACTGCAAATACACAATCGTTAAGTACTCTGTGGTACAGTCTATGTAAATGCAAATTGAAAAATCAGCATCTAATCAGTCAAAGCAACTACAACCAAAGACATCCCAACGATAAATAAAAATTTAATAAGATGTAGAATTAGATCTAGTGGCTTTTATGTAAAATAATTGTAGATCATAAGAGTATATGTTAGTTACCGAAAATGTACATACGATATTGAACCTCGTACTTATATTTTCAAACTGCACTAATTAAAGTTTTATAACCATGACTTCCGATGCATGACTTAGTGAGTTTAATAATAAATTGTAATCTATGTTAGTTTCTGTTTATATGTACTTAATTGTATTCATATCCATATATTAAATGACGTATTGTAATGTAAAAGAAAATTATATTTTATATCGTTTATTTACCATTTTAAATGTATCCTTAAATAAAATTTAGGAAGGCAGAACAAGATATTAACACAGACAAATAATAAATTTATTGAATTTGTGAATAATTTGTAAAAAGTCAATCAATAAATTAAAAGTTTATTAGTGACTACGCACTTCTTTATCTGCCTCCTGTCATCTTATGCATCTTACAGACAGATAATTTGAACATAAATTTAAATAACATGGACATTGCCAAATAAAACAAATCTAAGCTTATCATAATTAAAATATGTCATTTATGTGTATCATTAAACACATTTCACGATAATAAATCCTGTTGTTGCTGAGCTTGTTGGTGGTGAATCTCCTGCATGGTGGAAACAGGGAGAGTAGCACTTACGGTGATTGAGGGCATTCCCGGCAAAGAGACTGGCGTCACTATCGGCAGTCCACTTGAAACTGGCCCGCTTGACATTGGCGGAGGTTGTATTGGCGTTGGCGCGAAACTACTCATATCAAAGGTGGGTACTAAATTAGGCATACTTTGAGGGATAGCAGGGGGAGATGCTACATGTGCTGTATTTTGCATGAGGGGTGCAGATGGCGTAGCTTGAGATTGAGAGTAGTTAGGCATCATCGGTATATAAGGCTGCGGTTGATTCATGGGAAAACCGGGTAGACTCGGAAGTGGTGCTGGGGGTTGCATACTAGATACTGACGGTATACTACCAAGATTGGTTAATGTTGCTTCAGCTAAGCCTGAAATAAACAAAAAAATTTTATTCATAGATGAGAAGATTGAAGCATAAACACATTTGAGGTGAACAATTTTCTACATAAAGGCAACCTTGGAAGGACGCCTGACATGCCAAAATGTATAAAAAATTAACTACTTATGGTCTCAAATAAGACCGATTGCATCTTGGCAAAAACATTAAATAAGCATAATGGAAATTATGATGCGGAAACTGAAAAATTACAAAGTTAAATGTACATTTAATGTTATTTGTATGTGAAATGCTAAATTACATTTCACATCAGGCAGTTATTGTTAGAATAATCACCTAACACATAGTGAAGTATACACTTATAGGCTAAAAAATATAGAGAAATACCTTTACTTCAAGTATAATAACTAGTTATAGTAATTGTGGATTGTATAATGTATTTAATTACATTTCTTGTCTACAAGATACAATGTATTTTTGCATTACTTTCAAAGTATTTTTAACCGACTTCAAAAAAAAAGGAGGAGGCTCTCAACTCAAACATGTTTTTTATGTATGTTATGCGATAACTCTGGCATTTGTGAACCAATTTTGATGATTATTTTTTTTTGTTGGAAAGAGGGTACCTTAGAAGTGGCCCCATTTCAATTTGAAGAAAATATTCCACCTCTAAGGGTAGCAAACTAGGGGATGAACGACTTTTAAGGTTGGTTTTTTTAGTACTCTGTACTGATTAAATATTTAGGATTTCTTTTGAATTATTGAAGAAGATACACATTCCCTTGCTGATTAAAAATAGTTTATTAAATGAAGAATTTTTGCACCAGAAGTAAGCATTCATGATCTGAGCAATTTTTCTTTGGAACTTTCAAGTTATAACTAATACTTACTGCTGGAATATGCAGCCATGTTAGATACAACTGATTGCGGTTGTGACATGGGCTGCTGAGTCACTTGAGATTGTTCCGGACTCTGTGATATATTAGGGCCATAGCCAGGATTTACCAATGGTACTCCAGACAAAAATGGTGGTGGGTTTTCACCACTGCCCGTGTTAGGTACTTGCGAGGCACTGTTGAATTGAGAGCTTAAAGTCTTATCATCTTGTATGGTCAAGTTTTGAAGACCAGGTGTTAATTGAGTCTCCACATTAGGCGTTTGTTGGTTTTGTGGTAATAACTGGAAGAAAAGTGTTTCATTTACAGTTTTTGCTTACTGGAATATTCTTGTAGCAGCAGAATCAATGTCTGCATACTTTAAATAAAAAATATTTTTATATTTTCTAATACATACTGCTTCATTGTATTGTTTAGAAGGAGCAGGAGCGTTCGAATTTCTAATTGGAATTCTATGAAGATATCCATATCCCATTCCACAGCCAAGACTTCCTTCACCACCCCAGTTGTGGTTTGGAGTAATGTGAACCTCACGGCATGAATCATCATTTATATTATATACATAAAGCTTTAAAGGTCTGCCTTCGTGAGCTTCGATCAAAGTGAACAGGTCCTCACTCTCATGCATGATTGAATCGGCACCAATTATGTAATCTGAGAATGGTCGCAGCCCAGCCATCTCTGCCGGGGAGGACGGATGAACTACCTACAAAATCACAAAGCAAGATTAATGCACAATTTACCGAACTGTCGTGGGTAGCACCACCAATGTTTACAAATGCTCACCAATACGTGCCAAACATTTTCATTAGCTCCTTCAAAAGAACAAAATCTAATACTGACGCCAAGCAAGCCCTGCCCGCCCCAGCTATTGCTGGGGGTCACCATCACTTCTCTCACCGACTGCGTTTTGCTACTATAAACTAACATTTTGATAGTCTTGTTAACATTTGCGTTAAGCAGTTCCTTCAAAGTGTCATTGTCTTGGTCCAATCTAATATTTTCTATGGCCACTATGAAGTCAAAAAATGCCTCCAGGTTGGCCTTCTGCCCTGGAGAGCCGTCCTGCACCTGGAAAATAAAACATTGACGTGTTACTCACAACGTCGAAACAAAGTACACCGGTAATTCGATGTATGTAGTGACACCAACCCGCAATACATGGTACCCTTCAGAACCGCCCCCTGGCACTTCAGCACTATGGGAAGAACCCATTGAATTAATGTACAAATCTATAAAAAATAAATTTTAATAATTATTTGACAGAAGTATTCCAACAACTGCAACAAATTTTGACTTTGACGTTTGTTGTTTTTCTGTACGACGTGGCACCCAATATTTAACGAAAAGTAAAATTAAGACAGAAAGTTTTTTATTTTTCTCTGATATTAGCTTAGAGGATGGAAAAAGAAGGATGTTAGCCACCAAACAAAATAGATAAAAGGATATTGATTTTCAAACTCATTATGCTCAAAAAACTTATGATCTTTTATTTACTTTTTAAAAGTACGATTTGGTCACGTCACTAAAAAAAAAGAAAATTAAAACAAATAATGTCGAGTGCCAAAAGGTTATAGTACTGTCAAAACATTGCTGGAAAAAAATTGTAATTTCAGGAAATGTATTTTAATTCACTTTGAAGCAAAATTAACGTATTTCAGATTTGTACCTTAATTTGAAATAAATAAACGAAAACTCGACAGAACTCCAAAAAAATAGAAAAATTGAAATGGTGCGTATAGTTGTGCTTAGCAAGACAAACTTCAACTTTTACTAAATAATGTACTGTTTTTTTTTCTAATTACGAAATGTTAAAGTCATACAAAACAGGTGATACAACTTTTTTATATAATACTTATTCGTTCCTAATTTATTAACGTTAGGTACCAATATATAGTAATTTAACTTCAAGGGGTGTGTCCTTCAAAGTGTAATAAAGGTACGGTGTGAATCAGATTAAATTACCTTGACTTGATCACTAATGGTCAATACGGAAATTGAAACTGTTTCTAGTGATATATATCAAATACAAACGACTTTTGGTAATATTTGTGTATTTGTATGTTTGTGTGTGTGCTGCAGTTTAATTGCCCAATATGAAGGCAAAGGCCACATTAAGCCTATGCATAAGTCAATACTTAATCTATGTACTCAAAATAATATTACACATAGCGATGTGCGATTGTGTTGTTAATTGCGCGATTGTGTGTTAGTAATCTCTAACATTATCCCTATCATTTGAATGTCAAATTACTAACCTCACCTACTACACTAGTAATGTACTAATTTTCGTATTTGAATGATCATTAATTACTAATTAGTCATACTAATCCATAGATTCCATAGCGCATTTCTGCTCATGATCACCTAGCCCTCTCTGACGTATGGTAAATAATTTGATGGGGACAGGGATATTTTGGTATGGACATGATGAGGATGAATGAGGAGTTCCGTGTTCGTCAGGATGGCTGTAGCAAACGAGATATACAAATCAAAGTGCTCATTATTTACTACCTATTTTCTACTATTTAGTACCTTTATTGACATTTCCGTTGGATCAAAGGTAGAAACCTTTGCGCTTTTTATACAAATATTTATTACCTAATTTCTACCTAAACATACTTTTTTTCACTATTTTAGGAAGCTTCTAAAAAATTTATTTTAAAAAATTTGCAAGATATCTTCTAAAAAGACAGTTTATCTTTTCCGTGTGCTAACAATACAGTTTTGCAGGCGCTTACCAACAATGGTTTCTGGATTATCTTTGCAAGCAATATTTTATAACAATTATTATATTAATTACTAGTTGAATTCACTGTTACAAATGTTAATTCCATTGTAGGTATTAAGGAATGCAAACAAATTATGATCAGTTATTTATAAATCAATTACATGGAGAAAATAAACTGTCTTTTTAGAAGATACCTTTAAAAAAGCGTTTTATTATTATTTTACTAATACTAGCAACATTCAAAGTCGCACATTGCTAGATACACATCTACTCAGTTTTTGGTGGTGGCCTCTACCAGGTCCTTCACACCATGTACACAATATAAATATAGAGGCATAATAAAACTACTTAATTTGTTTGCTTATCTGACTTTTGTGTCCATTTTAAGTACGTCTTAAAAAAGGGTCTAAAAATTTTATTATAAATGGAGTTTTCCAATTTAGCTGATGATTGAACTCCTCATATTGGTCAATTTTATCTTTACATTTAGAGTGCTCAAATTATTTGACAAACTGATTACAATACATACAAGGTTTGAAAGTGTTCAATGCACCTTAAATTTATTGATATAAAAAGACTTTCATGTAAATTACATTGAAAGCTTCTTGTATGTAAATATTTTTCGTTAGTTTATCATTCAGGTTGTATCGGCTTTGATATGGACCGTATGTATGTATATGTATATTTAACAAAACTAATTGATTACTGGAAAATGGCATACACAATATACATACAAGTTTCAGCATAGCAGAGTAATTAGCTGGTTAATCAATTGAAATGTTTAATCAATAAAATGTTGTAATATGGTCCAGTCTGTGTTGTAATTAAATTAAGTGTAGTCCCTTTTAAATAACTAATAAATTATCATGATTGGTAACTGTGAGACGTAAACCAGTATGTAGTCTCCTGACAAACAATTACTCTCCAGCTGGATCTAACAGCCATCTAATTTCTCTCTTTTCAGCAGTGGCAATAATTTTTATAATATTCAAATTAGGTGAATTCATTATTACATATAACAATGGCAGATTGGAAAAATTTGATAGTTGAGTGGCTGCAAGAATATGCATCATTGCAAGAGAATGAGATCAAAAGCTTTGCAGCAGAGCATGAGCACAACCACGAGATAGCCACAGCCATTTTCAAGCTTCTGTACAATGAAGAAGAGGGTGATCATATCCACCACTGTGCTTCGCAGATTGAAGAAAAATATGAACAGGTATCTTTTTAATTCTAACTTTTTTAGACTGTTTCTTGATGAGAGATGTCGGTTCAGGTTAACACAGTAGTGTTCAATTTAATTAATTACCATAAAAAGCACTTACAAAATCAAATATGACCTACTTAACTATTATTATTCTGTTTTTGATCTAATGTTATATCAATGACAAACTATAGTAGCTATAGCACAATAAAATAATAAATAACACATAAAAATGTATAAGTTGTGATAAATCCAAATTATATATATTTATGTATTTAGACATCTTATGGCTGTGTCCACCATTCAAATATAATGAGAATAAACCAATGCGTTATGAGCAAGCAGTCGTTTCAATCGCATCTACCACCAACTAGACAGAAGCCTGAATGAAATATAGTTTTCCATTTTTTTCAGATGCTAGAAGATGTGTGCACACAACTATTCAGCTTCTACAGGTCCAAGGAGGTTGAACTACAAAGGTTTACTCTGCAATTTTTGCCCGTCCTTATCTACAAATATCTAAGTGTTGCGGCACAGGGCTTGAAGTCTTACCGCTGCATTGAAACATTGCTTATAGGTATGTAAATCAGATTACATTTCAAGTACAAATACGAGCATCTATCATGTATTGCCAAGTGGCCTAAAGTGTTGGTTATGGAAGTTATATTATGTTATCAACACTAATTTCTTCAATCATTCTGTACTAAATAAAATGTTTTCAAAGGTAATTTTAAAAAATGCTAATGTCTTGTTCCACAAACCATTCCGCTCTATCCATTGATTGGTGAAATTTCACATAAATGAGATGGTCATCATTCATCATTTGTTCCTTAGCAAAAACCCTATTTCATTCCATTCTTTTTTGTATGGCTGAATTAAACATGCCAAATTTGAATTGTATTTCAGGGTTATATAACTTTGAAGTTGTAGATGAAAATGGGAAACCTAAAGTTGTATCGTTTCGGTTGCCATCATTGGCTCAGGCTTCTATTTACCACGAGGTAGGTGCAGTTTGTTTATTTTTGTACTAGAAAATGTTACACAATTTAAAAAAAGAAACTGCCTCCAAATGCTGTTCTGACACACAGAGGTCCCTAGTTCAATTCCCAGGAAAAATATTTGTATGGTCTACACTTATTTCTCTTGTGAGTTTGGGTGTAATTTGTGGTTGTACTACTACTACTACTATACGTGTATCCGTTGTACCCGCGATAAAGGGTTTCCCTGGTGCGGGGCTATGAGTGTGTGCGTTACAAAAAAATTATGTTATAATTGCAGTAGAGCTCTTTATGAAAGAGTTTATCTCCAGGGAAGTATTGCCACCTTACCAATTTCTCTCGGTTTCGAAGGGTAAGCACCCAGTGCGCGCTTTCACGTACATTAATAGCGAATCTGAATTCTATTTACTAGGCAACCACATTTAGGGTCGTATTCCAGAACAGTACTCAATGCTCAAGTCAGGATTTGAGCAGACTTGAGTATGATTTCAAACACTGAAATTACCACCCTACTGGCAAGGACTTGATTATGATTTTCATTGCTCACTGCAATACTCAAATCAGGACTTGAGTATTGAGTAGAGTTTTGGAACACGGCCCCTAAATTCCTTTGAATAACCGTGCGGTGAGCGCGATGAAATTCGTGTTAAATAAATGCGCCCTAAGGGTGCTAGTGAATTTACAGGCACATAGGACTTGTCAACTTATATCTCAGGGTGATGGGCGCAGTGACAGTGCCCGTCAGATCTTTGCGATTTAAAGCTCTGAGTGGCACTGCTGTGGACACTGGCACTGTTATGGACTGGCCTGTGTGTTGCCACCAGGCACACAGCTCATTCGTCCCGTCACTTGGTATTATAATAATAATAATCCTTATCTATTGTCAATTTTTAATACTTTGTTGCAGCCACTATCTTTAGGCCCACAGTTTCTGACTGAAAGTGCACTTCGAAGATGGGAGGAATGTAACACAAAATTAGTCAGCTGGGGTCCACTGTCTCAAGTGGAAAGTATCAACGCTCAAAATAGATTGAAAGTAATGTCAGCGTTATTGTTCATATACAATCGCCAGCTCAGTTTACTGCCAAAACTTGCTTTGAGGAATTTATGTATTGCAGCTTCAAGGTATTTACTTAATCATTTAATGTTTTTTTTAGTGCTGGATGTTAATATGTCTTTACTATAATAATAAGTTTAATAATAAGTTTATTTTTTTACTCAACAACTAATATCATCAACCCATTTATACGTCCTACTGCTGGACACGGGTCTCCTCTTAGAATAGAATATAATTTTTTTGCAATGCAATAGGGTGGGTACATTATAAATGTTTGTGGTAAAATTAGTTTATTAGTTTGGAGAACTTAATCCTATTTAGCCTTAAATAAGAGCATGCAAATAATACAATACATTAGGAAATTGATTAAACTGTAGTCGTCACCAAATAAGAGGCCAAATTTGACACTTGTCATCGTGACGCGAATAGGGATGTGGACTAATCACATTATACGATTTTCACGAGAAATCGATTCAAAATTTTAAGAGTTTGTGATTGTTTAGAATATTTTTCGGTTCATTGTTGTTCAGGGGGCCTAAAAGGCCAAATCGTGCAATTCAGTTAAAAGCAATTAATTTACAGAATTCCTTGCAACTCTGTAGCAATTGCCCTTAACTTGAATGAATTGTATGCAATTCTTTTAATTTTGGTTTTATAGTATTCATAAATGGTTTATTACGAGAGTTTAGTGTAAATAAGTTCATCAATAAAACAACTACATAAGTCAATATTTTTCCGGGAAATCGAAGTGACTCGGTGAAATTCGGCGATTAATAGCTTACAACACTATTATTTAAGATAAAATAGCTTGAGGACGTAACTATTTTCAGGACGTTTCGGAGTAACTCAAAAGTGCATTTTATCACATATGTTTTGTTATAATATTTCAATAAATTGTATGTATTTTTTTAAAACTCAGGTATGTTAATTATTGTTTCGTTCGTCGCATTCAAAGTTACATACTATCGCCTTCTTTAGCTGTCAAATTTGGCCTCTTATTTGGGGACGACTATAAAACAAGATAATGTCATTATTTAAAAATTAATATATTCATCAATTTCGGATCAACCACCTATTTATTTGAAAAAATCGTCAATCGAGTAGAATAACTGTTCTACAAGCCAAGTCAGTCAGTCGGGCGAGAGTAAACCCTAAGGCCTAAAGGCCATAGTCCGCCACACAGACACAATGAGTTTTCCGAGAGTTCGTGAACCTTCTTCGATGTGCAGGTTTCATCACGATGCTTTCCATCACCGAAAAAGAAAAGTTAATGGTAAATTTCAAATTAAATTTTGCACATGAACTCCGAAAAACTCGAAGTTTCTCCAGAAGGAAACCCGGATTCGAACCCACGGCCTCTGTTTGAGAGGCGGTAGGTCAAACCATTAGGCTACCACGGCTTTAACTAATAATAATAAGAAATAATTTATTCATCGAACAACAAGGGCTCTTTATATTTGTATTAGTACCTAAGATCTGTTTTTATAAGGTAATTTTAGCATTTAAAAATTAATTAAACTTACTACATTCCACTTGAAATGCGCCACAGTGGCCAATATGTACACAGTCCTTTCTGTGAACGATTATGTACAGTATACTGTTGAAGCTGTCACGCACCCTGTACACCAAGGATGTGCATATTTTGGGTAATTTTCAGATTAGTTTTCTGTACCAAATTTCGGTGGCAATTTTTATTATTTAAGTAATCGAGTATATTAAAGTGATTGAATGTGTGAAGTAACACGAATATTAAATAATAAATATTTCTTGATAATATTATCAGAAATATTATTTAATGTCTGGGAACCTATGTTCTAGAATATTCTAGAACATAGGTTCCCAGACTTTTGGTCCAAAAAAAAAAAAAAAAAAAAAACTTAGGTAAGATAAAAAAATTTCAACATTTCAGATTTTTTTTTCAAACGCAATAGCACTAGACAGCATCAATTACTTCTGAGGCCCTTACCCTGGGTCTCTTAACAATAGGGACCACTTTGGGAAAATATGTTCTAGAAAAGACTAACTTAGTAGGAAATACAAACCTGGAAATTACCTAGGAATTGAAACTATTTTTCCGGATTTAAATCGCGTGTATTTGTTTTTTCAAACAAACCAACGCTTCGGGCCCTTTACAGGTCCCATGGTCAGTCAACCGTGACCATGGGACGCCGGCGTCCGCGCATCAGCCGCGCGTTTCATTATGGCAGGGTTCATATAAACTCGTACATTACAAAAATTCCCGCGCCCAGAACGCTTCCACGGCCGCCGCTGTGTGGCCAGAGCATAAAAGTTTGCTTATCGGCTTTTCTTTTATTAGAATTACATTGATTTGTCAAGTTTTATTGAAATCGATTAACGGAAAGTGCACGAAACCGGATTCATTCCCTAGTTTGCCAATCTTAGAGGTGGAATATTTTCTTCTTTAAATGGGACCAATATGGAGGATTTTTTTGTTGGAAAGGGTGTGTCTTTCCCACAAAAAAAAAAAACTTCAAAATCCGTTCACAAATCGCAGAATAATCGCGTAACATACACACAAAAAAAATTAGTCGAATTGAAAACCTCCTCCAGGTTTGCTCTTAAAACCAAAATATTTCAAAATTTTTATTATGACACCTGGAAATATGTATATAGTACTGAAATACTACCGTAGTATAGATTTGGTTTCAAATTGTGTCCCTCCATCAAAATAAAATCACAACATTTTTTGTATTTAAACTGTGATACGAATGACGCCGGCCACACTTGAGCTGTGCGCTGTGCGCGGATGTATCAAATTAATTAGCGCACCCTTAATGCTCTGGCCACACAGAGGCGACCACGAAAGCGTTCCGGGCGCGGGAATTTTTGTAATGTACTAGTGCATATGAAACCTGCCAAACTGAAAATCGCGACGGCTGCGTGCCTGACGCTCTGCAGCTTCTATATGGCATTGTTTCATTAAAATGAAAAAAGTAACTTATATTTTGCCAAAGAATATTATTGTTTTGTTACCTGTACGAAATGCCATAGTCACTCATATATTGAATAACGAAATCGAAAATATAACTCTCATTGTCAAAGTTCGCAATAGGCAGAGTATCTTTACCTCAATTTCAAGGAATACACCTCCCTCTGAAATTATTATATTTTATTCTATATATTTTTTTAAATGTATCTATACAAATACTTTATTACGGCAAGTAAAGTTTTGAAGTCAAGTAATGTAAAAATACAGTTGTTTTATTTTGATTTTTTGCTTTTTACTTTAATTGTTATGGGATGCCAGAGGGAGGTCCATTCTGTGTATCTATTACTTGAAGTTGATAATATTCTGCCTGTTCTAATCTCTGTTCATTATAGGTTTGGTTATTTGATGACAGATCTATTATTCTATGAACAAAGGTGAAGGTTATCTGGAGAAATCGTCGCTGTAACCGATAAGACCGCTAATTGTTAATGTGTTTCATTTTTGTCCTGTAATCTTTCTATGTATGTGGTGCAAACAATAAAAAAATTATATCTAAAGCTGATATTTCGATAACAAAACTTTTAATCAAGGGATAAATTGACTCGGTTATTGATTCAGGTTTGATAAATCGGCGGTACTTTGCAGAAATCCATTTGTTACTCCGCGAATCCAGTAAAGGTTAACTCGCGGAAAATAACTGCGCCATGTTAATTTTTTTGTCATACAGTTAATTTTCCCATCCTCCTTCGTGTACGAGGCATTCTCAGGAGTTGTTGATTATACGACGCTCGGCTGAATAATGGTCTCGTTCATAACGGTTGGCCATATTTATACCACTACCACCGCCATTACCATCATTATTATTTGAAAGTACACACAACAAAGGCGATGACGCAACAATCAATTGTTCATTAATTATACATCCTCTAATGTTGTATCTAATTTATTTTCATCTATTCTAAGACACACAAACGTAATCCTTTTTCGCAAAAATATGTCAGCAGTTATTTTACACAATGTACCTAGCCTTCACTTCGCTCGCGTTTAATTATCCTATTAAAATGAAATAAAAATATGAATGTAAATTTATAATTTTTTTCAAATACGAAATTGAACAAAAAGTATTGGTCACTTACAGTCAAGAGCACGTCAAGCTTGACACTTTGTACTTTGAACCGTTCTTATCGTAACGGGCATAGAGTTGGATTCTTCAAGTCTTAAGTTTCAGACTTGACGTGCTCTTGACCCCTGTAGATAAGATCTTGGCGATTTAAAGCTCTGAATGGCAATGCAACTGCCATGGACAGGCGTGTCGCATACCACCAGGCGCACGACTTGTTCGTCCCGCCATTTGGTATTATAAAATAAAAACAGTTTTTAGTATATTTTGTGCAAAGAGATCGTTTATTTAGAAAATCGACGCCAAATGCAAAAAATGGATTGTGTATACCAATTTTGTAGGCTGCTTTTATATCACATTTCCTTAATGTTTACACACTGGCTTTTACTTATTCTTCAAGTAACGCATCCAAATTAACACTCTTGATGAGAAAGTTAAAATAAATAGAAAGTTTTGCCATGTCTTGAATAATCTCTCTTTATAAGATGGGAGTTTGAGAAAGTAAGGCATGGAAATGATTGTTGATAAATTGATGACGGTAAATATAGTTGCCTTTATATATATTTTTTGTTCCAGAATAGTCACTCAGGGTTTTACGAAGAAAAATAGTTGTTCTCGTAATACCGCCAAAGTAATACCAAGGATCCCAGTGTCGCCCAGTTTCCTGCTAGAAATGATAGAAGGAGCATACTTCGCTATGTTTAATGAGTTCTATACATTCGCTCTGGCGGCTGTGAAAGACATCGACACGAGGGCTCAGTACGAACTATTCCCTGACGTTATGTTGGTCACCAGCGCTGTTATCAATTCATTGAAAAACAGCTCAGGTACTTTCCACTCACAACTATTTGGTAATGATAATGTACCCTACGTTGCGCGTCTACTGCAGTACACACACTGTACGACCTACCAAAGAGGTCTGTCTGTGTAAAAAGCTGTTCAGATTACTTCAAATACTTATAGGCGTTATTCGCTGCCGCTGTGGGTAGCAAAATCCGAGTCATTATTCAATAAATCATTATTCAATACCATTATTTATTAATATGTCAAGTAATCGTCACTAAAGCTCAACTCACACTGGCGCAGAGTCGAAGCGTCGCGTCGCGTCTTGTTTTTCAACTACAACGCCTGGCGACGCGCGACGACATTCGCATTAGTACGCGCGGTGTCTGACACCTCACTGCGCCCAAGTAACGTCGTCATCGCGCGACTCCATATTTGCATAACACAAATTTGTACCTTAATTATGGGAAAATAGAGATGAATATGCTATAGGCGAAAAACATGACGCGTCGCGACGCTTCGACTCTGCGCAGTGTTAAGCAATAATGTGAGTATTACTGCGTTCCGGTTTTCAAGGGTAAGGGCACTGGTGAAATTACACGCTCATGGGACTTGTCAACTTATGTCTCAGGGTGACGGGCGCAGTGGCAGTGCCCCTCAGATCTTTGCGATTTAAAGCTCAGAGTGGCACTGCAACTGCTATGGATAGGCGTGTAGCTTACCATCAAGCGCACGGCTTGCTTGTCCCGTCACTTGATATTATATAAAAATGGTGCTTGTGTGCCCATGAGCTCTTTCAGCTCATTCCTCCCGCCCCTATTTTTACCACCCGACATCTGTCGTACGGCGGGAAATCATCCTTATTTGGTCGATATTCCCTTTTCGTCACCTTTTATTACGCGCACAGCCCAAAAATGAAATTCCCTGCCTGCGACGGTGTTTCCGCGCACATACAACCCGAGTATCTTCAAGGTGCGACTGAATAGGCATTTTCTAGGCGAGCTCGTTTCACCGTAGACCTTACCTTTGCTGCAGGGCTAGGTAACAGTGACGAGGCGTTCATATAACTAGATTCTCACCGGCTTATGTAAATCAACAATCCTCAGTACTTAATCAATTTATTCAAAAAATTCAATAATAATTATGTCCTTAACAAAATTCGTTTATCATAGGTTTTAAAGTAATTTACTAGATTTTGTGCTCAGTTTTTATGTAAGCTAACTTAACCAGTACTAGTAACGTGTGTACAAATAAGGTGTTATCTATGTCGCCAAGGCGTCTTTAGCGATAAAAAGGTTATTTAAATATCGGTGGTTTTTGCTACGGCTTTACTAATAACAATTTTCACGCAACGCCACTGCTATTTAGTGGCCATGAGCAAATATATCTACGTCAAAAAAATGTCTCAAACGAAAATACTTACTTTATAATTGATTTACTAAGAACTGTATTCAAATTGTGCTCGAGTTTATTGTGAATCCGATCTTTTTATTGGTTGAAACAATCATATTACAACAATGGGTCGTTATACGGTCCGGCAACTTTGCACGTCCGATACGCGTCAATTTTAACATCTTTTTATCATTAATTGAATATTTTTGAAGTAGACAATTATTCTCGAAAGATCTTATCGTATTGCTAACATATACTATAATGCTGCCTGTCATCGTAGTGAAAGAATTTCGTCGCAGATGATATTCGATGAGAATTTTGAGATGATATGAGAATTTCGATGCAATTACGCGTAACTAGCATTTGATTATGAGTTTCCTTTTCGGTACTTTAATGGCCAAATCAAATCCGCGTGACTTATTAAAAATTAAAATCGTAGCTATAGAAATCACAAAGTAATAACGTTAAATCCCTCCCCTGTGAAATTTGGTTTAGTGCAAATAAGCGCTTTTTACCAATACGCGTATGTAGATACGCGGATTTGCACTGTCCCCGACGATTTCCCAATCTGCGATTGTTACCCATGTTGCGTCAAATGTACAGGAAAGGAGTGATACGTCGTGCAGGGATAAAATATGCGTAGAAAGCCCTCTATAATATTAATAAATCACTCGCCTGTCTTTCAGGTCAACCGTCTGATGGACCAATGGGCATAAGCGTCGCTCTGTCGCCAGCTTCGACTACAGTTACGATGTCAAAGTCCATGATTACCAATGCTTCATTTCGGACTAAGAAATTACCAGGTAATATTAAAAATACACTTCTTATATTTGTAACTATTGTAAAATGTATTATCGTAGTAAAACAATTTAATACTAGATTCGTTCTAAAATAGTATGGTAGTAATTTTGTACTGTTTTTTATTCATAAACAGATGAACATCATTCATTTTGCATGCTGCCAAACGAATGCTCATTATCTCACGTTTCGGACCGTTTTTGGACTAAATACGTTTTTGTCTACGAAACAAGCGATAATACAATATCAAAAGGCTTATTTAAAATGTTTAATGGAGATTTGTGGAAACCATCTTTGAAAGAACCTGAGAATTCTGACACAAAGTCAAACTCTTCAGTTAGATCACAAGAAAGTGATAGTGACGTCAATAAATCCATATCACGGGTTTTCAATAATGATTGTCAGTTATTAAAACTTACATCAATGCAAAACTAGAGGTAGGATCGCATATTACAAAAATAGTCACAATAATGGCAATAAGCACACATGCATGTTATAATACTGGTGTAGTATAGTGATCTCCGCGACAAAACCCACAACAGTAGTTTTAGACTTGTGCACTCAAATTATTAAAAAATCTTGATTTGCGTAAAGAATGTTCACTTGTCAACGTAACGGAAAGTACCTTAGTTATGGTTTCCACACCTTTTCGTTTGAGGTTGTGCAGAATTCGTGATAATTTGTAGGTGTCTTCTTACGGGTGAATTGCGCTACTCGGCAATTTATTTTCTCTTAAACAAAAGTGAGGCTGGAAACTCAGCATTTTAGTTTCGTGACGAGATAAGTAGAAATTAAAAAAAAACTCTTTCAAATAAAACACACACCGGACACATTTAGCGGAACACAAGTGATATCTCCAAAATGATGCAGTTGTTTTTTTTTTCGAAAGTCTGATCGGTTATTTTAGGTCTAATTTTGAAATAATAAATTTGCCGACTGTCATGTTTTTCATTCATTTGCTTTAATTTCCAACTAATACAGGTTAGTCAGATAGTTGATTATACGTCCTTGTAAATTTCGTAAACTGTGGAAAAAAATTGATTAAAGTTTGAATTACTCGATGTTAAACTGTTACAGTTTTTAAATTTTCACCTGTTCCTGCTGTATATGATTATCACTAATTACAGATTTCTTATCACGGTATGAGTTCTTTTTATTTTCCCGATTTTTGGGAACGGTTACATGCTCCATAGGCACGGTTTGACATGTCAAGTCTTAAAAATCTATATTGCTTCTTGTTTGTTACAAAATCTAAACAAATACGCTTTATTTAATTACGATTTTTTTTAAGTTTGAATTAGGCTAAATGGATATTAAAAGATGTGAATTCTAATTACTGCTTTATATTATTTTTTGTTTTGCTAAATGTGCTTGTGTGTGTAGTAAATTGTTATATTACTACGTATAAGTATCAATTGAGCTTTTATTTCGTGATTCTTTCAAAGAGTTAAAGATTTATTTAATGCATGTATAGTACTTAGGTACTTTGATCATTCGATTGCAAATTAGTGTTCAGCTGTAATAGTGCCTGAAAGGCCTTCACAAGCAGAATTGCCAGCCGAAGACCCTAAACTGCTTTCACCGTACAAATCCACCTCTAATAGCGTTATTTATTACAAACAAATAAAAAGTTATATAACATTACAAACAAAAAAGTCAGTCCAATCGGTAGATCCATTCGGGAACCATGATGCCACAGACAAATATACGTACTCGCAGACAGAACACGACGCCAAAATCCTTATTATTTCGTCCGAGGTTTTGATTTTCACGATCATAATAGAGCAGTCGTGGAATAGTAAATCACATTTAATTAGATATATTTAGCGTCACGTAACATTGCTCAGTAATTCGGCAAACAATAAATAGTAGGTATTCAAAAGTGAGAAAGAATGTCATACTTCTCTATTTCATTTGCAGATCGAAATAAATTGTTTATAAGATGACAAAAGAAAAATCAGTTAATGCTATGCACTAATGAATTGCAATAATTTATTTAAATTTTTGATGCCAGGTATGCCCTCTAGAGTTCATAGATCCCGTCTATACATACATAGCAAGTACACTACTCGTACATACAAAAAGTCTCGTGGTTTCATTTAAGTACAATAGGCTAACCACTTAAGGCGCAAGCCAGTCTTGTGGCAATGAATTTTGGTCTTTCCTGCTCCATGTTGCCTATTATTGTTTTTTACTGTCTGGCAAATTTTTGACAGTATTGCCATTTTAGCTAAAGTTTTTCATTGTCTGGCAAAGTTTTGGCAGTGTTGCGATTTAAACTGGATTCATCTGATAAACTTTTGACAATATTGCCTCTTGTTTTTTTTTTACTAATTATCTGGCACACTTTCGACTGTGGTGCTATTTAAACTACAGTTTTTCACTCATTATCTGGCGTACTTTTGCAAGTGTTGCCGGTTTTTTTAACTAGTTTTTATTATCTGGCAAATTTATGACAGTATTGCCGCTTAAACTACAGTTTTTACTAAATGTCTTCCAAACTTGACAGTGTTGCCGTTTAAGCCATCAAGCTTTTCAAAGTTTGCATCACTAACTTACTAAGTAATGAACGACACGAGCCGGAACGACAGAATAGCAATGCCAGCCATTCAACTTGCACATTTAGACGGCTGTTGTGCACATTTCTAAACCTTACACGTTGCTCACATGTCTACATAGAACCTACGTCTGAATATTACTTCTCAACGGGTGATGGCAATGTAAAAGATTACGAGTTTGATTTTAATGCCATACTGCGGAAGTCACACGAACGTTTAACTCACAAACTCAATATTAGCAGCACAATTTTAAGGTCTAAATTACCTTGCCTGTCTTTCATTTAAGGACATCAAAGATTTTAGGTTTAGAAATACGCACATAAACTCCATAGTTAATGTAATTTGATCGATATTACATTATAGTTCGTAAAACGTTTAGCTTTGGAGCACAAGCAATCAATAAACAGTACGGCAATGCAGCACTATCGTTTATTTTATACCTATATTATAGACGTATTTTTGCTTTAAATATGTCTTTTTTTATGATACCCAGTGATGGGACGAAACAGTCGTGCGCCTAACATTGTTGTTAGACTAAACATTTTCAAGTTTATCAAAAAATATAACGTTGTGAATTTTCTTTCAGTTTAAAGAACCTCGCGCAATGTGAATGAGAAAAAAAATCAGTAATAATAAATCAGGGTTACTTTTATAGATATCGACCTGCCAATACTGTAGTCATAGTATAAATATTTACACTATAGCAGGTGTAATATTCACCACCTCTATAACACATCGTCATACCACGTCTCTCTTCGACCTATTTCAGGTTGTTAATATTTTACAGGGTTATTTGTGAAATACTAACATCAAAAACTGTAACTTTTGTGCTATGACTTTTAATAATTCATCAGTTTTACGTTCGTACAAATAATATTTAAATAGGTCGCTCTAAACGGTGGTAACTCTGTGCGGTTACAAAAGAAAGCGGCAGTATATTTACGCTTCCATTTTCTTTCTTTCACCGGACTGGTGTTTACTAACCCGTCGTCGTTAGGGAGAACGCTTATGGTTGAACTTTACTACCTTACTACCAAATGTAGATATAAAAATTGTCAAACAATACAAAAACTTATTAAATTAACTATTGGTAAATTTATTATGTGAAAAATCATGGAACAAAGTTATTGCTTATGATGTTAGTAATATAGTCCTGTGTGGTTTTTATTATGTGTGGTATTTTACTAATGATTGTAGAATCCATATTACATTATAGATCGTAAAACATTTTGCCTTGGGGCACAAGCAAGCTTTATACGTCACACGTGCTAAACACGGGTTGTTATTATAAAAATCTGTGACTCTATCGTTACAAGAGAATGAGATATTTTTATTTTACTAGTAGTAGAGCTCTTTGACCAGGGAAGTACCACCTTACCTATTTCTGCCGCCAAACACTAATGTGAGTTTCCGTTATGAAGGCTGGCGAAATTACAGTCACATGGGACTTATCAACGGTCTCATGGTGACGGGCGCAGTGGCAGTGCCCCTTAGATCTTTGCAATTAAAAGCTTTGAATGGCACTGCAACGGTTATGGACAAGCGTGTAGCTTATCATCGGCACACGACTTGTTCGTCCCGTCACTTGATATTATAAATGAAAAAAAAAGTAAGTCTCTTCTAGCTGTACATTAACAATTTTTTTGGCCATAACCTTTGTACCTATATGTATAGATATATACATAGACTCGAATCGATCAACGACTAGTTACCAGAAGTTTCAGAGGAATTCACCGAACGGCTTTCTTCATTTACTTTAAAAAATATAATTAATAAAAAACCGTCCTCAGCGCTGGAAAGTGCGCGAAACCGGATTCATCTCTTAGGTTGCCACCCTTAGAGATGGAATATTTTCTTCAAATTTAAATGGGACCAATACTGAGGTATACTGAGGTCATTGAGATCGGTTCACAAAAATTATTGCGTAACATGCATACAAAAGAATACTGTCGAACTGATAACCTCCACTTTTTTCGAAGTCAGTTATAAAATAAACCGTTGTCATGGAGGTTTCGTTTCATACATTTGCAAAACAGCAAAATTGATTCTAGAAACTGAATCGCAATAAGCCAATCAGAAAGAACTTTCTGTCCTTCAGTAATTCAAACGAAAAAGATGTTGTACGTTCACGTCGGTTCGAATAGAAATGAAACGCGCAACGTGTTTTTCGCTCTTGCACGGTGTCGACTCGAGTCAATTCTGTATAATAAGACAAGTATAGAAATTACTTTCTTTTACATTCGGATTAGTGTTCACTACCTAATTTCCGTGGCAATTTTTATTATTTAAATATTCAAGTATTTATCTATTATTTATACTATAGTGTAATTATTAAGTAATATTTCACAATACAATACTCGAATATTAAATAATAATGCACGATAAAAAGTCGAATACTTGTATAATCAAAACTTAGTTGTCTGTCAGAAGAGTTCTTGTACCTTGGGTCAGTCATACGACGACGCGTCGGTATGGCAAAAACTGTCATGCACAACTTGCAAAGATATGGAACGACAGATACATTCGCAATAGAACAAAGATACACATAGTTTGCACTCTAGTCTTCTCCATATTTTTGTACGGCGCAGAAGGCTGGACGGTTAAAACCGCTGACAGGCAAAGAATTGACGCTTTTGAGATGTGGTGTTGGAGTTGCATCGTACGAACGTATCCGTGCTTGAGGAATTGCAGTTACAAAACCACAAACGCTTTTCTTCGTCGCGCTGCTACATTTATATGAAGTTATCATACTTGTCTTATTATACTTATTATTCTATTATTTAGTTTTCAAGCTCTATGACCCAAATAATATTAAAATATCTAAATAAAAGATGTTTTTAATAATAATATGCCGTGTGGTGTCCTGCTTAGAATAGAACTCCGACAACTCCCCCCATTACCTTCTCTTCTTGTGGGTGTCGTACAAGGCGACAAAGGGATCAAGAACAAGCAATGAGGATGGGCAGCAGCATCCTCGAGTACACCTGCATTCAAACTGCGACCGCCAACCCGCCTGCCAAGGGTGGCGATTATGGCGAAATCCCCCCAAATCATGGGCAAAATAAAATCAAGACCTCCTAGTCCCCTAAGCTAGCTAGGCTACCAAAGCCAATTGCAGACCACCCACAAGGTGGACTGACGATCTGGTGAATGCTGCGGGAATCCGCTGGATGCAAGCTGGGTGCAGGACAAGTCGTGGCATTCTTTGGGGGATGCCTATGTTCAGCAGTGAGTGTGTGCGTTATGATTAAGCAGTGGACGTCTTTTGGCTGAAATCATGATAATGATGATGAATAATGATATTATTTTGTTTGTTTCCAGATGACATACCGATACAAGCTGGACAGGCAGTTCCCACCGACCCACCGGACGGACTCACATCAATCACGGAGGAAGGAGAATCTGACCCTGCAGCCCAACCTATACAACGTGGCGGGGTGGTCCGCAACTCCAAGCCGAAACTCAGTGCGTTTCCCGTCCTCGGCAAGAAGACTAAAGACGGCAAAGACAAAGCTGCGGCCAATGAGAAAAAGGTCACACTTAAGGAATCTTCAAAAGGGATATGGAATTCGCTCAGTGGCGGTGGAGGCGACATGGTCGACTCACAGAAATCTAGCAGCATCGAGGTAGACGCGAACGGTAGTGTTAAAGACGATAAGATATCGATGTCCTCTGTGCTGAACAGTACGGAAAACTCCGACAGTCGCTCCCAGGTGACTACCGACTCGTTGGATATGGAGACGACTCCTCGTTTCGCCGCCATGCAAGTTAGTTCCGTATAAAACTTATTTCCATTGCTTCCAGTTTCTCGTTGTTATTTCCATTGTGGTGAATGTTACTATGTAGGTTAAGAATGATGTAGATATATGAAAGGTGGTAGTGATTAGGGATGCACGAGTTTTTGCTTTGAAACGATTTTTTGTATCGTAATGGATCATTTATGCCTCTTAAATGGATCTCATAAAAATCGTTTCAAAATTTGTAATAATTATTACATGATTTAATTGCCAATCGTTTACATTAACTAAACTTTCAATAATGATGTCATATAACTTAATGCCCAAAGCATTGTCCTCATCTTTATGAGACTTTTGTTTAAATTATGAATACGACCTAGACGATTCAATTCGCCTTAATATTGAATCGATTCACTTAAAAATCGCATAGAAATTAATCGATTCAAATAATCGCTAGATGGTATTCAATTAAATCGATCTTCATAAAAATGAAATCGTAATGCGCATCCCTAGTAGTGATCTTTCTAATTAGTGTTATAGATGGGTACGTTCCGGTAAGGTGTTATCCATTATCCCTTGACGAATGGATAATAATAGTGTTTATTCCGATTCACAACCAGTTGTTGCATTTGAATGAAACCTGGATGCGAACCCATTATTTTAATGTTTACTAATTACGTTTATAATATTTATGGATATAATGTTACTTAATAATATGGAATACGAGATTGTTGTTTATATTTAGTTTCGAAATTTAATTTAATTAAAACAATTCTTGAGCTGTTCTACTAGAATTTTAT
The DNA here is from genome assembly GCF_003589595.1 of Hyposmocoma kahamanoa. Taxonomy (NCBI): domain Eukaryota; kingdom Metazoa; phylum Arthropoda; class Insecta; order Lepidoptera; family Cosmopterigidae; genus Hyposmocoma; species Hyposmocoma kahamanoa. The sequence goes on along the minus strand of NW_020654810.1, from coordinate 8,433,763 downwards.
TATTATTAATTATATATATATACTCTAATATATTTACCTAAATTTCGTGTTTAAAACCTCCCTCAGAAATAGTAATATTTTAACTTTTTTTTTAATATCAAGTGACGGGTCAAACAAGATCGTGCGCCTGGTGGCAAGCAAGCCTCTCCGTAACAGTTGCAGAGCCACTCACAGCTTTAAACCGCAAAGATCTGAGGGGCATTTCCACCGCACCCGTCACCCTGAGTCATAACTTGACAAGTCCCATGTGCCTGTAATTTCACCAGCACCCTTACCCTTCAAGAACCGAAACGTAGTAATGCTAACATTAATGCTAGGCGGCAGAAATAGATATGGTGGCAGTACTACCCTGGACGAACTCTTTCACAAAGACCTCTATTGCTACTAAAATTACAATATACTAACTACAATTATAATATTTTTCTTCTAAAGACATTACTTAGCAAAACAAATGAAAGTTACACATCAGAAACGTACAAACAAAACGAAACACAATACATTAATTCCTGGATTTCAGAGTGAGGTATTATCGACCTCTTAAAGACGTAAAAGTTATTATATTTACTTAAAATTCCTTTTCAAAAGAGGTTTGAGTAAATATATTTCTCCTCCGTAATACTAATTGTTTATTTGCATCTCATATTTCCTCACCTGATACGTTTTTTTCATCTGTCTTTCTCTTCCTAAACCTTTCGTTTCCTCCCTTTTTAATAACAAAAATCAATGACCTTGTAAGTGGCTGACACGCTAAGCGCGAAAAGTCAAGAAAAAAACTACTCATTCTGATCTCCGGTTTATTACCTTTAATGTACTATCAGCAAACACGACGCAGTCTTACCTTAAGGGTTCTTTTTCCGCGCAGGCAACGGAAGGTAGTCAGTAACGACCACCCAAGCAGCTAGCTTGTTCTTGTCAATCGAGGACTTAAGGATTAAATTGTGTCTCTTTTGGGTAGTGAGCCTTTGAAGGGCTCAGACTCAGGAAGTAATTCATTTCATTCATTAAAGTAATTAAACAAAAGTTGTCAGAGTAGTTATCTTCTCCAAATTACTGTCAGAATTTACAGGTTTTTCGATATTTCAGAAACAAGTCTAGGAGGTACCTATCTGTATATGAAGTATTATTAGAAGTATCTGTCTTCTCCAATCTGTCAAATTTACTCCCAAAAAATGTTTTGAAACAAGGACTACGTCGTATAATTAAGCCGGATTTACATTTATCTGAGATGTCGTGTCGTGACGCATCAGAACGGTACCGGTTTCATACATTTAATATGGTTAGATTTATATTAGTGTGCCGCAATCTAACGTGACGGCTTGTACTGTGTTTATGAAACCGTTTCCATTCTGACGCGTCACGACACGACACGTCAGACAAATGTAAATCCGGCATAATATAATAATAAAAAAAACTATAATAAGTTAGCACACTAACGATTAAATGACACTGGTATTCTCGATCCTGTTACAAAAGGTTGTTCTACTACATGCTTTTTGTTTCTAGGTAGTGTAAATATTGCCGTATCAGCGTTGTCCATGTACCGGATTTGGTTAGGAGCTCTATTGTACGGTCGCTGTTTGCTCTCTAACATTTGCTGAAGTTTTTCAATAGTAGCAATTTTTTCGTCTTGCTCCATCTCGTTTATCAGCACTGGCAAGTTGGCGGCACACACCCAGAGGTAGAACATGCCCACTGTAACACATTTTGTGTTATTATTAACAAAATTGTTGAAGTTACACTACATGCATAAGTAACAAATAGTGATCGGATAATCGGATGCCATATTACCTACAATTCGGTCACTCGCTAATATGGGATGCGCTTTTGTATCGAAAAAATCCCGCGACTCCGGAATTGACGAAATTATTAAGCATAAAACTGAAGTAATTTAAACGTAAACGTTATTTGTAATGTTTGTTACAATTAATTTAACTTTTAACACATACAGAAAATAAAAAATGTAAAAACCAACGCTGCCCTCTTTATCATAACTAACGTACCTCGTCGATTTTTAGCGAAATTAAGTTATGAACATTATCTCGAATAGACGAAACGAGACATACAACCCTCTGTAAGCGGTTTTTTATATTATTTAGTTTCAGTTTTATTATTAAGCAAAGAAAAAACTTTGGGTGCCAATAACTCGACAGTTTCCAAAATGCAAATGCGTTAGGAGGATGACAAGGAAGCAGTAAAGTCCACAAAAAAAATTGTCCTTTTAATAGTTTTTCCAACTTTTTACAATATTGAAACCCAGTTGTCATGTTCCTGGTCATCATCAAACTTTTAAGATTTATAGTGATTCAAAAACTTATTATATATTTAAAACATAAAAATATATTTTAAGAAGCCGTTTCCACAATTCGCGGGAAAAGTGAATTTCAGGCATAAAAGCATCCGAATAATCGACCACTACTGGTAAGTCTAATATTAACATTAAAAAAAAACAAAATAGGTAAAAAGAAATGCCAGCAAGCTTAGCATGAGGGCCATACCTATAATATATATATAACTGCCTCGGTGACCGAACGGTTACCATGCCGGACTGCCACGCAGAGGCCCCAGGTTCGATTCCCGGGCCGGGAGAAATATTTGTATGGCGTCCATTTATTTCTCTCGTGAGTTTGGGTGTAATTTGTGGTTGTCTATGTGTGTGTCCATGGCACCCGCGACACAGGGTTTTCCCTAGTGCGGGGCTATGTTGAGTGTGTGCATTATTATTATTATTATTATAATAAAATAACAAAAAAATTATTCAAAATTATTACAAGTTGAAATTATAGGCACATGAGACTTGTCAAATTGTCTCAGGGTGACGGGTGCAGTGGCAGTGATCCTCCGAACTTTGTGAAGCACTGAGTGGCACTGCAACTGTTATGGACAGGCGTGCCACTTACTACTAGGTGAGTGATTTGCTCATACCGTCACTTGGTCTCATAAAATAAATATTGAGACCAATTAGGTGTGGTTGTCTGGCGCATAAAAAAAGATTGCCAAGGAAGTCTCATTCGTTTTCCCTTTAGGGTTAATTAATCGACACTGGAAAGGTAAAACGTAATACGTCTAACGTTTACTTAGAGAATGTTACAGGACAGCGATTTAAAGTAAATTTTTAAGAAAAAAATCCTAACTCTTATTTGTTTATATTACGGAAAACCTGAAACTTTCTAGTTATTTACCTTTCCAACGTCAAACATTGCCTTTTTAAATTTAATTTTGGTACGAACGAAATTGTTTGTACATAGCATAATAAACTTTGTCAATTGTGTAACACACTAACTAGAGATGGTAGCTGCGGGAATTCCCGAGACTGCGCGGGAATTCTTCGTAAGACGCGTGACCTATTTTTGGCTCGTATATAGTTTATACATTACACGAATGAATTGAGCCTTAGTTGTAAGCTGAAGAAGAAAAGGGTGGTTGATATATAAGGTTACTTGCATAAAAAGAACCCCCCGGCCACACTAGCTCCGATTAGTAGCCCTATGTCCATTGTGTTCTGCTTGAGTACTAACAGCCATGTTGCTACAGCCATCGTTACTACTAGCAGCCGCATTAGCTCCGCCAGTATGAACCCAATCATTAAGTAGTTTTTGCACTGCCAATGAACATTAATTACATTATTAAATATTTCCTAAACAGGCCTAACCATGTAAATTAAAAGCCCGTGTGAAATTCAGAGTAAGAACCTGTTTGCACACGGCCTACTTTTTACACGGGCACGACGCGCAGGTGACTCAGATTTTGTCGCACCTAGTAAACTTTTGCAGATGTTCTCAATGAATGTTATCTACAAATTGGATTCTTTTTTTAAATCTAAATCGCATGCATTTGTTTTTTCAAACAAACCGACGCGACGTTTAGGCTCCACGGGGTACCGTAAAGAACCCTAAACGTTGATTTAAAGTAAAATCTCAAATTATACATTTTCTGGACTTATTCTCGTCTCTGCTTTTCAAGTTATAGGTTTCGACACCGACACGGCTCTTTTCGGTAGATGGATCGATGACATACATGTATTGTGTATAGTTATGCTGTTGCTTGGTTTTGTAGAACCATCAAATTCTTTTTTGTGAGCCACATACACGCTGGTAAAATTACTTCAAAAAGTAGGTAAATTATGACATGTTACCTACGTCTACTACCGACCAGCAACTCTGCTTGACCATAACTGCGTAAGTATTCCTAGAAGAAATAGAAACGGACTGAAATTACCGTATACGCTCCGTAGATATAAAGGACGCATAAAATTGAGTAAATTATTGTGAGTGATATTCCAAGCGTTATGTATTTCTCGGGGTCTGGAAAAATAAATATAAATACAGTGAGCCACATAATAAAGTATACAGATAATATATTGAATTTATATTTGTATTAAAGTGTCTTCCCTTATATAATTTTTTCTCCGAACTTTACTTCAAAAGAAGTCGGCAAAGAGAAAGGAGAAGTCGTAAGCACCAGCTCAAAACGCGCGGACGTCTGGCGAGAGCGTCTAAAAGGATTTTATGCCGGTCAATGCAGACTGATGAGGAATGGGTAATTTTCAGGTTAGTCCTCGCTACCTAATTTCGATGGTAATTTTTATTATTTAAGTATTATTATAAGTTTAGTACAGTCCGCGAGGCCTAAGCTGAGCTTTGCATTTGTGTGAGTGCACATAGATAGTGTAGGTGTAACGTCGGCCTAGAGGGCGACGCGTCCTTTGCTAGGTTTAAATCGGTTTAAACTGCTTTTTGTCAACTGGCCTGAGGCGCGGTGCATCCCTCGCGCGACGCAACTCCGCCGCGCACCTTTCACACTTCACCTCTTGTACTGGTAGCAGCGTGACGTGTTTAATTCTTAATATTTTGTTTTTGTGTTAGATTTATTAGTGAAATAGCTGCCAACACAAATAAACGAATTATACGAAAACCTTTAAATAGCCAAGTAAAGGAAATTTTGTGTAATTTAAATAGTTATTTTAAAGACATGAACGACAAAGACATGTCAAATGTCACTACATCAGCCCAATTGGTAGCGACATCGACGGGAATTCCGCTGTCCACTGTCAAAAGAGTTTTATTGGAAGGTAAACGTCTTTCGGAAGACGGAACCAAATTTAAATCTCCGAAAAAGACCAGATGCAGGAAAAATATCATTATCATTGACGATTTTGATAAAGCGATAATCCGAAGAACTATTCACAACTTTCACATTACTGATAAAGAGGTGCCAACTATGAAACGAATATATGAAAAGTTGAAGAGAGAAATAAACTATCCAGGTTCAATTTGGTCATTGCGTAAAGAAGTGTCTCTTTTAGGATTTAAATGGAAAGGAACAGAAGATACGTTATCTACGTATACATTTTTTGATTAAAATTTCCGAATATTGCATTCAGGGCCGGCCAGTCGTTTATACCGACGAAACATACATAGACACGACTCACACTTCTTCAAAATCTTATTCAGATGGCAGCACTTCTGGTTTGAAGAAACCAATTTCTAAAGGAAATCGTTTAATAATAGTTCATGCCGGCGGAGAGGACGGTTTCATACCAAATGCACTGCAGATGTTCAAAGCAAATAAAAAAGTGGTGATTACCATAATAATATGAATGCAGCAAACTACACGAAATGGTTACAAACGCAATTAATTCCAAATTTAAAGCCCAATAGCGTTGTGGTGGTAGACAATGCATCTTACCACAATTCGTTAGAAAATCCCGCTCCCAACTCAAATAGTCGTAAACAAGATATGATTGACTGGCTTAAGTATCGCAATATCGATCACTCTACATCGATGCTTAAACCACAACTCTATCAATTGATACTGCAAAACAAACAAAGATTTATTGAATATAAAATTGACACTTTACTTAGAGAACATGGTCACAGCGTCATTCGTCTACCACCCTACCACCCGGATTTCAACCCAATTGAAAATATATGGGCAATGATAAAAGGGTACGTGGCTAAAAAAAACGTGTCAATGAATATGGATACAATTATGAGGTTAGCGAAAGAAAAAGTTGACACTATCACTGTACAAGAATGGAAAAATGTATGTGACCACGCAATAAAAGAAGAAAAAAAGTTTCATGGTCACGATGTCATTCTTGACGATATAACGGAACGATTCATTAATAACACAAACGATACATCAGAGGAGAGTGAAAATGAAGACGAGAGTGATAAAGAAAATGATGAAAATGCAATGTCCGGTGCAGAAGAATTGTTATAATTTTTTTATATTATTTGAATTTTATTTATTGATCTCTGACTTCTCGGTCACACTTACATATGTACACATGGTCATCGGTCATACATATCATAGCTGGCCTTTATTTTAACAATTTATGCTATTTAGTTTTAATTTATTTTTAAACTAGAATATCTCTCCCACTTATGTTAAAAACCTACCTAATACTAAAATTTATTTTTAAAAGTTTTTTGTCTGACTCTACTTTTGGTGATTACTCACACAAATGCAAAGCTCAGCTTAGACCTCGCGAACTGTAGTAGTATTATAAGTTGACTGCACATTGATTTTAATATCCTCTGCCTTCCCGTCCACCGGCTTGCTCTGGGCCTAAAGATATTCTCTAGTTTGTTCTCTCGAGCGCTTCATCAGAACAAACAAGAGTTTATACACAATATGTCCATATCAAAAATACGTACCTGATTTTACATTTTCTAAGTAATCTCTAGTATACAGAAGATGCAAGTGAGTAAGCCAATTTTCTATCTCAATTTGCACGTCCGAGATCTTATTGTGTGCGTAACAGAACAAGGCCAGCATCAACACGCCTTGAAACTGCAAAATAAAATAACTGTGTAAGTACTGATTCGGAATTCTTCTCGATATTTATTTTAAATTAGAAAAGCATGACATTTAAATTCAAAATAGAGTACAATGTTGTAAATATCAGGGAAGGCTGAGGTATTAATACTAATAAGTGTTAAGACTATGCCAAGTCAATATACGCCACCCGATGTAAATGGAGAACGTAGTTAACTCGAATAAGAACTACTATACCTACCAGTGAGAATACACCAATAATCATACCGCCTAAACGTAACGAGAACCAAAAGCAAAAGCTGTAAACGAAAGCCATTACGATCACACTTTTTAGTGTCTGTTTTAAGAAATATAATTAAAACTTTAATATTTAAGTTTTAAGCCACTTAAGTAGGTACTAATACGTGAATAATATTTCAAAATAAAATTGTATTACGGACATAAGTCCGCTTGGTTAGCTAAAAAACTGTTCATCTATATTATACAGGCAATAGTTTCAGATCGCGTGTATTGAACAATACGAAACAATTTTGATAATTACCAATATCAGTAATCTGAAACATTCATTTTTATTCAGATTTAGGGTTTCACTGGAACCACAAAACCCTAAAAATAGTTACGTAAAATCAGTCATTCACGCCGTGTGATACGGTATTCCACACAGCTGTATAATCAACTCTCAACATTTTTAGTTGAAATTATATTTTATAAAGCCTTCTAAAACTACGCGCTTAGACCTACTGGAGCCAAATAGTTTTCTCTTTTATAGGAAAAGGAGCTACTGAATTGGGGAAGTTATATCTAAATGTAATAAACATATATTTTTTACGTATGCTGAAACTTAGGCAACAGATAGTGGATCATATTACCTACGTAGTACGACCACAAAAATCACGAATGCCAAATTCTACTACATTTAGAAAGTTAGAAGAACATTCGACAATCAGAATACATACGTATTTTAATAATCAACATCGACATTAACAATAATTCTTAATATTATAAGATACAAACAGTTATATACATATATACGTACTTAGGCACCTACTTAAATACATCATTAAATTTTATATTTTTCTTGAATTGATATTCAATTATTTTTTGTGAAATTAGTCCACTAGTTTGTTATAATTGTTAATACAAAGATCTAACTGGGTGATAAAACCTTCATACATTTCTCATAGATGGCGCTACGATTAAAAAGTCGTTGAAAAAACCAAATACAAAGATCAAAGAGAAGACAACGCAAGCACACAGAAAAATTCGTGAGGTCCACTGGTTCGTTCCGTGGCTTAGTTGGTATAGCGTCTGGCACGGTAAGCTAGAAGACGTGGTCGGTTCGAATCCGGCCGGATCGAAGGAATTTGTACTGAGTGTTCGATCTTTGTATTAATAATTACATCTTTAAAGTTAGTTAGAAAGAAACCCTCTTTCAAACCCTCTCAGGGGAATCTGCCTTACGAGTGAGCAGTAGAGTTTAATCAGTATGACGATTTCAAGTGTAATTTGATTACCTATGAAATAAAGATTATTTGACTTTGACTTCTTTTTTGAAGTCGTTATAAGTTGGTTATCGCTTGCTCCAAGCAAAAGTGTTATATATAAAACCAAAAGTATTTATTACCACATACTCACAGATAGTAACTTTGAAAGTGGTTAAAATCTCGTCTTATATTTAGATGGCGCTAATCGGTAGCCTGGAAGCAGGTCATATTATGTAAATGACCGTGGATATCAATTAAGTCCTCTGTAATAAGAAATTCAAGTAGTCCGATTTTTTTCCTTGTAATATTATTCAAATATTGACCATGATCTTAAAATTATTTTCTGAACTTTCACAAATATACCGTACGCGTACTTACCAATAGATGACATTGTATGGTACAAACTAGATTGTAAATTACCTTTGCTAACAAGGGTCGATGGCGCTAATCATAAACAAAATTTTAATAAATATAGTGAAATAAGCGCTATCTAGTTCATTTGTTTCTTGCCACTATAAATTAGTGTACCTTCATTGACCTACCAACAAATGGTGGTCTAAGAGTAGCTTTGATTTTGCAGCTCGTGAATGTAAAACAAATTAGTTACAAAAATAGCTATTTGGCATCTTGTGTACCAATATATACACAAGGTACAATATATACAATAGGTACTAAACACCCGACTACGCCCTGTCTTGTATCATGATTTTAGCATTCCTCTTGAGTTATTGGTCCATGGTGTATTTATATGCTCAATCTCCCAGTAGGTAGTAATTGTATTATTCCTATAAGTCCAGCATAGCATATAAATGCAGTGGTTTAACTTTTGCCCAAAAGTGTAGGTACCGTCAACCGCTCATTGACGATAATAATAATTTGTGAACATATTAATGAACATATTTACCTACTCTACTCTACTATAGAACTACTATGCAAACAAGTCATCAAAAATCCCTTGTACTCATAGAGTTAAATAGCACAGAACCCTCATAAAGTTTTTGATAAATTATGTGGACAATTATTCGTGATCAATTACGCTAAAGCTGTATTCGTGTCATAGGCATATTATACAGTGCAACATACATAACACAATAAAAATAAAACAAACATAAGCGACGGCGGTGGGGAGCGGGTCGAAAGCTTTCGATCAATAAACCATTACCGGCGCAGCGCATTCCCGGTTGCCGTTTTTCATTATAATTTTACAAGCAATTTTACGATACAGGTCACCTAGGGAATCTAGCTGGATGGGATACGAACATCAGGGAATTAGACCAGAAATGACCACAACACCGTCCTGAATACTAGATTCTATAACAAAGTCAATGTTCTATAATATCATATTTCAGTGAATAATCGTGTAGGTAGAACTTTCCAACTTGCATTTATCATAGACAATTTGCAATTATAACAAATACTTTCTGAATAAGTCTGGTGTGCTTGCGATGGGTAGGCGCCTTAAATTGCATCTGCCTGGGTTGTTGTTTGATGTTGTTCAGTCTCACATACCGTATTATTTGTATGAGAAACTCACTTGGTCAACCACGGTAAACTCTTGCTTTGGAGCAAGGTCGACAAGAATGTTTCTGCTTGTAACCCCCCGGCATAATACCGCTGCATTTAGAGGGAGTTTCCGATACTTAGCCACTAGTTGTTGGAACAATATTCTTCCTCCTATCCGTAACAGCGTCACAAAAAGAGCGTTCAAGCAGAAGCTGCAGGAGTATCTTTTAAATTATCTTGCAAAAATTGAAAATATGAGTGCCTAGGTATTTTGAAAAAAATAAATTAAATTGGATGAAATTAAATTGAATTGAATTAAATTGATTTTGTTTTGGGTTTTACGAGTGGCGTCTCTGTCCTGTTGGGTCCTAAAAATGTATTTATCATGGTGGTGAATAAATATTTTATCTACTTATCCGTTTATTGTAATGACTAATTATTCATCGGAATAAATTGTGTAAAGGTGGGGTTATGTGTCAAAATTCTTTATTTACCTACATTTTATGGCCTAACTGTTTACACTATGGGCGTTGGATGCGCAGGTTCCGGTTTCGTTTTCCGGTAAGACCAATTACGAAAATGAACTTCTTTAAATTGACGCTGGTCTGGGTGTTCTAGGTAGTGCCCCGCAGTGAATTCCGTTGCTTTGGTACTCGTATTACAGGGAATTCTCTGGTTTGAGACCAGGGAATTGATGTGGTTGTCTGGCAACAAGTTGTGTATAATGAACTCTTTGTCGCCAACGAATGAGACCTTTTACGCTCAATTTACATTGCCTTTACATTTTTACAATACTTGTATAGGTACATTATTTTTTACTAATTCTCAACCTACCGTTAATGAAACGTCAGGAGTAACTAAATACTCTTACTTCAACTTACGTATGACAAATGAATGTCGAAGTGGTCTTAAATATCAAATAGAACTACGTTCTGTAGGTGTTTCATTTTTCCAAAGATATGTGATTTTCATATGACTTTGCTTACGCCCCGAGTCTCAGTGTTGTATAAAATATATATGCAGAAATTCAAGACGATTGGATAATGTTAAGGGGTTGCACACTTTGATCACTTTTATTTCATACTAGTGAAATTTCGAATATTGAAGTACTTTGCACTAATGAACTTTTCATGTGTTTCATTAAAAAAATGTATCTATCCTGCCTCACCCGTCATATTCCCCTGACCTAGAACCTTGTGATTTTTACCTCTTTCCAAAAATTAAAGCAAAATTAAAAGGCAATCGGTTCTAAAGCAAAGATGCCTTAGCTGCATATAACTTGGAGATGGTGGTCATAGATATTTTTCTTAGTTTAGACGAATAGAAAAGTATGTACGTGTTCACAGTGAATACTTTGAAAAAATCGGTACCTGTAATAAAGAATAATTTTTTAATTTTTGAAAATCTAATTTTGCCATGACCCTCGTATTCGCAGACGTTGACAATATTCGGCTCTATAATTTTTGATATTGAACAACGGCAGGATTCGAATCGAGTCACTGGTGGCGCTGCTATCATCATTGTGCTTTAATCGAAGATTAAAACGCGAAATTATACGAATCTCGAACTAAAATACCCGTATCGGCCCGTTCTAAGGTATCCCGAGTCAATCCAAGCACGCCTCTTCGTGGCGCCTATATTTACAGAAACATAAACGAAGACATGCCTCAAAGGACTTGTATCCAAGCCAAAATTATTAATAAAAAAATCAAGTTTGACGTTTGACATTGATGTTTTGTTCTTGTTTGTTGTTTCTAAATCTATCTTTCTAATTTGTGTGCAAATCTAGAGTTTCATAGTGATAGAAAATTCTGATTTAGTCATTTGGTAAAATTTGTGTTTCCTAATGTAAATTGTGCTGCTTTGGCTACAGCAGCGAATATGAGTGAAGACGAATGTAACGTTACGGAAAAAAACGCATCAATTGATTGTTTGCCGAGTGAAATTATATCTATAATACTAAAACACAATGATTGCCGCGATTCAGTGAATTTCAGCGCTACTTGTAAATATTTCTATGAGATGGTGCAAAGTGATCAATGCCTTTGGAAGGAACGCTTCAAAGAAATGTAAGTTGAAATTTGTAAATATTTAATTTTCAACATCCTTTTGGCACTTAAAAAAATTATTGGCCTCTTTAGGCCAACTAGTGAAACTCTCTATCGATTTCCGCTTAGCACTGAAATAGCCTTCATTAGTTATTATTAATTTATAGATTAAGTAATAGTCAGAAACATTGACCTATAATAGAGCTGATAAACCTTCTCTGATGTGCATAATATGGCATTTTTTTAAACGTACACACTCATAGCCCCGCATTAGCGAATTCTGACAACCGCAAATTACACCCAAACTCATAACAAAAATAAATATAGGCCACACAAATATTTTTCCTGGCCCAAGAATTGATCCTGGGACCTCTGTGTGGCAGACCAACATGGTACCCGTTCGGCCACCGAGGCAATGTTTTCTCTCAACATTATTTTTACTTACCAGTCAATCCTATTTAGCTGAGTGACAATTTTACTTCCCTATCTATAGTCTATAATATATCTTTTAACGCTGCAGATCTTTTGGCGTATGCCTCCTCCAGAACTTTCAGTGACCTCTATCAGGAACTCTTCTCCAGTAGGAATCTGTAGTCAGCATCAGCTCGTCTTCCCATTTTTGATGCTTCCTGCCCCCTATTGCATTTCCCATCACGTGGGTGCCAATTTGTTGCAAAGTATGACAACCTGAATGATCAAGTGGCTTGCACACCGGTTTTCAAGGTGTTGCAGTCTCGGAGGTCCCAGGTTTGATCCCCAGTCGGGTAAACAAATTTTCTACACATGCTGTCTCAGGTCTGGGTGGTTGTGGTAACTCATTGTTTACAATTTTCATTACAAAAATGCTTTAATTACTTACATTGGGATCAGAGCAATCTATGTGATGTTGCCTAATATTTATTTATTTTTGGCAGATGCCCAGTTCATCTCCATTTTGTTTAAACTACTTTTGTAAACATGTAGATTAGATTAATTTGGACATATAATATAAGTGATAGTTAAATAAATTGCATGAGAGTCACATGAGAAACAAACTCTGCCGTAGCAATCACATCTTATACTTTTTTTTATTTTGATTGATAGGACTACTGTCTCGTGCTTTTATGTCAAGTCATATTTATATACTGTTGTTTGAATTACAGAGTCCCACCTGATTTATTTAAATCAATGATCAAGAATGGCGATGGTGACTGGTTCACTGAGACTAAGAGATTAACTACCATCAAGAAACTTATTTATGAACGAATTGTCAACATGTCACCTGAGTTTTTCTGGTAAGCATACTCTCTTATAAATAAGTATGAGCCATTGAATAAGAATAAGAATAAGAATAAGCCATTGTCAAAGTGTTTGCTGTTCAAGTTGAAGGTAAATATGAAGTGAAATTTTTCTTTCTTCTGTTATTCTCTCGATTACTGAGAAACACGACTGTTAGCTGCAGTAGCTAACGGCTTTATCCGTCCAGTTCTGTTGACTTGCACAGTTGCAGCTGCTCACTCTTCACACTATGGAGTATGTCACTCCTCAATATGACTGTAATAAGGTTTCCAAATTCTAAAAAGAATATTTACCCTTTTTTTCTTGAGACGGGTTGAACAAGTTGTGCGCCTGATGGTAAGCTACACGCTTGTCTCTACCACTTGCAGTGCCACTCAGAGCTTTAAATCGCAAAGATCTGAGGGGCACTGCCACTGCGCCCGTCACCCTGAGACAAGTTGACAAGTTTCATGTGTCTGTAACTTCACCGAAAAAATGTTTCTACTACGAAGATGCGTTCTGATAATAGCTAGTGGTCACATTTTGCGACATAATAGTTTGTAGTTTGATATCGTCATGAGGATATGAGTATACAGAAATCTTTGGAAAAATTAAAAATAGAAGAACTCATAGACTAAATATTGCATTTATTTGTTTTGTGGACAAAATATTAAATTATTTTTCTTCATGACGCCACGCCGCTTAGAGAAGTCAAATATCTGACATGAATTATACGCGTACTTTCTAAGCAATAGTAACTTCTGTAACTTTAATAGATTTATGAAAGACAAACTAAATAAATAAATTAAAAACAAAATATTTGTTAGTACCAGAGAATAAAAAAGATTCGTTTTTATATTTTTGATGATATTATTTACATATATACAATACAATCGTCTGCTCATAAAAAGACAGTGAATGTTAAACCAGATAATAAATTAGTACAAGAAAATGATGGGTGACCTACCACTTCACGCACACATTTACGCGTGTGGAGACAGCGCCTTGCGTACGTACGTAATAATAGTAGGTTAATAACTTTCTACCATTGTATGAAGTGTCCAGGATGTGCTTAGTACATAATAACCAAAGAACCTTGAAGATAGGGTAAAGATTGCATGATATAATAGATATTGTATTATTGCTATAATATATGTATGTATATTCTGATGCTATTAGAAAATATGTTTTTCAGTCGCCCCAATTGCATTCAAATAGAGGACATACGAAGTATATTCGACCTTGCCCTTTCTCATAATGTTAGTTTCTATTTCGTTGTACATACAATTCAAGATCTTGTGAAACGAACCAAGAAAAGCATGCAAAGCTTATCCTGTCACAAGTAAGTGCCAAGTGATTTTTTTTTAGTATTATATACTTATATAGATCACAGACCTGGGACAATATGAGCACCAGTAGGTGTAAAAATTTGTGCATATGCAATAAATAAATTCTTGTTTTATCAGCCAGCAATCAGCTTGTTGTAAAAAATGCATGGAAACAATTTTCCATAGTTCAAAACATAATGAGCTTATTTTGGTCTTGTAATATTTGGAACCACTTTTACTACAAGTGCGTGTTGACACGTGCGCTTTAACGCTGATATGTGTGCGCTTAACTACATTTTGTTTTGTAGCTTCCAAAACTATGTAGTTTTTGCCAAAAATATATTACAAAATCTATTCAATTACAGGCCTTTCACGCTAACAGAAATGTACTACGGCCGAGTTGCACTGCGGCACTTGATGCACACTTACCTCTCTCTTAAATGGGCTAGTCAGCGTATCAACAAAGAGCAGTATCCGCACAGGGTTCTCAATTTCTTCATCCAGTGGATTGATAATGATCACCTCTACCCTGATGACATCATGGAAGAGAAGGTAAAGATAACGTTTCATTTATTAACGCAGTCGTAAAATCTATGTTTGCAGTTTGCGGTGTTCACTTTCAACTCCCTTGTTTTTCCTCTAATTAAAATCAAAAAGGCTCTTTGATGCTCTACCTGCACTATTACACTATTCATTTTTTACAACTATTGGAAATGAGGTGAAACAGAGCCACCTAACCCACAATACCTAAGCCCTAACATTTCAAAGGAAGAACTGTTTAGAGTCAATTAAGGCCGACTTAAACCGGCGGGCGGCAGGGGAGAGCATTGAAGTGGATTTACGCCGCACTGGTCCCTTGCGATACCACTTTTTATGCCAGCGCACCTCAAAGTCCGCCGGAATACCGCGTCATCCACTGACATGCCACCGGTCGGTCCGGTTTCATTCCGTTCCATTACGGACTCGGAAAGTCCCCGACGTCATTCAGCTAGACTTCGGTACACACCGGAGGATTTTGGCGCATACCGGTGGATCTCGGCACATGCCGATGGACTCCGTCGTGTGCCTAGCGCCGCGATATCCTCTAGCGTGCTCTTGAATGCCGCAGAAAGAAATGCGTCTTCGTGACTCTTCGAGGTCGGTCCTGGGGCATTAAAATTTATACCTCATTTCAATTGCAATAGCATAAAAATGTCCGCCGGTTTCCGCTGACCCTTACTCGTTATATAATTCATTCGCCTTTTTTAGTCGGCATTACTTGTTCTAACAAATTTATTTATTGTCCATCAGATAAATACAATTATTACAAAAGTGGAGAAGTTAATGCAAGAAGCTTACCCTGGGCCCCAGGGCACACATTACACAGTAAGAGAACTGTGTGACAAAGGCTTTATTCCTCATAGAAACGTCATTGCAGCTACCTCTTATATCATGTATGGCGAAATGCGAATGACTTTAGCTACCTCAGCTAATATAGATACGTTGAATATTGTCAAAGTAAGTACAGGTTATCAAAGTACCACCTCTATTTTTCCGCAAAGCATCACGAATGTCTACAAGATGGATTGTGGGGAGAGTCAATGTTATCACAAACACAGGAATTTAAAAGATATTATGTCGCTGCTGGAAATGCATTTACAATGATAAGGCCATTTTCTGATGCCTAATGTTTATAGGTGGCGGTTCCACACTTTCCATCTGCTTACAAGCGAATTAATACACATCAAGCTTGACGCGTAGGCTCTGTGCCTTATAGTTTTTTTTTGTAATTTCAAGTGACGGGATGAACAAGTCGTGCACCTAATGGTAAGCTACACGCCTGTCCATAACAGTTGCAGTGCCACTCAAAGCTTTAAATCGCAAAGATCTGAGGGGCACTGCCAATGCGCCCATCACTCTGATCTGAGGGGCACTGTAATTCCACCAGAAATAAGTAAAGTAAACGACATAGAGTTGTCTTAAGTGTCAAGCTGTATGTGTTCTTCACTTTGTATGAATAATACATATAAACTAATAATAATTTTTATCTTGATCTGTTGGTACATTTACAATTTTACTTTTAATAACCCCGTATTTTCAATAAACAAATAATGATTAATATATTGAGAAAACATACTTACAAACATGTACTTGACACTTAAGATGTAAATCCAACTCTGTGCCGCTTACGATAAGAGCGGTCCAAAGTACAAAGTGTCAAGCTTGACGTGCTCTTGACTGTACAAAATATAGATTAAGTACTGTGTGTAGGGTTACCATTCCGAAATTTGAATAGTCCGGACAAAAGGCTTGACATTTGCAAGTCCGGAGTTTTTAGTAACAAAATAAAATCGATTCTCATGAAAGCAGCAGAGATGGACAAGCGATCTGAAACAAAATTTTTGTCGTAAATCGAATTTTACTACTTCATAATTATGTTGTGGATATTTTACTTTTTATTCTGAAAATTGTTATCTAAGTCGAAAAATCCGGACAAAAGGTCAAAAAGCCAGACATGTCATGGATGTGTGACGGATGGTATATTTTTTACTAGCTTATGGTCAAAACAATAACTTAGATAAAAGTTGTTTAGAAAAACCTAGAAGAGAAAAATCGGGTCACAGTCATGCAGGTACATTATGTGTACATTTATTATCTAAGTTCCTGTGATAAATTTATCAACTAACAAACACAGAAAGATAATTGGGTCGTATTCATTTCAGGTGTTAAATAACAAGTGTGGTCATTCCATTGCCTTAGCCGCAATTTACTTCGCCATAGTAAAATCGTTCGGAGTTGACTGCGAATTGGTTACATTCCCCAATCACATGTTTCTCGAATGGCGAACACCTGTTCCGCGAGAGATCATTGACCCGTCGTCTCCTTATATATGTACAGCAGACCTCAAAACTGGTCTATGGAATCCAAGACGACGATGTCCCTTTTCTGGGAGTGTAAATACAAAATATTCATATCATCCGGAATCACTACTTCAGTACATTTATGCATCGTTTTACTCAACGATGGGGGTAATCAAAAACTGGTAAGATATCGTTTAGATATGCAAGCAGACCTGTATATTATTAGATAAGAGATCATTTATGAATAAATAAATAACGCACACACTCATGGATGGACACACACATATACAACCACAAATTACGCCCAAACTCACAAGAATAATAAATGGACCGCACACCATCAGTCCTATTCAACAATAAAATGTTACTTGTGTTTTTTTAATTAAATTTTATGTTTGTTTTTTTATTCCTTTGTAAAGTTAAAAATGTTTATCGAGTTCTTAGGTTTTCGCGATTGTTACACATAGGAAATGAAACTATTTTTCCGGATTTAACTCGCGTATGTAAATTTGTTTTTTCAAACAAACCGACGTTTCGGGCCCTTTACAGGTCCCATGGTCACGGTTGACCGTAAAGGGCCCGCAACGTCGGTTTGTTTGAAGAAACAAATATACGCGATTTAAATCCGGAAAAATAGTTTCATTTAAAAATGTTTACCAAGCCCTTTTTCGTTCCTTTTTAATTTAAATTTATTAGAACTTTGCTGGTTGAAGAGATAAGTTTTTTGTACTATAATTTTGTATACAAATTTGTCATCGATTAGTAAACTATTTGTATCCCTATTTAAGAGCTACCTCTTTAACCTCTTTATATCTGAATACTTTGGCGTTCTTCTTTATTTGTTCACTGTACGCCACTCTTTCTTTTTCTATCTTCCCTTCAATTACAACTTTTATAAATTCGTCACTGCGTAACAGATGCCCAGTCATTTTCTCCTTCTATTCTCTCTTGTCTTTAATATACTTCTCTCTTTTCAAAGATCATTAGATAAAAAAGATAAATTTCGTGTTTCGTGTCTGTTGTCGTATTAATATATGATAACGAATAATAATAATTATTTATTTATTTTCTCTCAACATACAAGGTAAATTGTATAAATGCTTACTGACTAGTGATTTGCGAGAGACTGGTGCTTGAGATAGCAAAAAAAAATGCCTATATTACAAGTCACCAGGTCCTCCTGCCGCAAGTGTATTAGATTAAACTCAATTTTACTTAAATTAGATAGGTACTGTAAATCAACAGTAAAAAAATATTAAATTGCTTGTTATCTGATTCCGATACTACTCATTTTTATAATTTGCTAAATTAACTTACTATAAGTTAGGTTTAAACCATTGCCTTGTAAAAAAAATAATTGTACTGTACTAACAATATAGAACGCTTATGCCAGTTACAATCCAAGGTCTTAAAGAAACTTGTCAGCGTCAAATTGCGATTTTGACAACAATTGGTTAGTAGTTCTTACTAAAAAGTTAGTCGATTCATAAATAAACAATTTCAGTTTTTATTAATAATAACATAACCACTTAACAGAAAAGTCTCTGGTACATTTTAATTAGCAGTAATATATGTCTTATCCAGTGGCGTAGCGTCGATTTCCTTAAATTTACTGCCCCCTCTATTTTCACGATTACAAAACTTGTTCGTTCGGGCAGGATCGGCTCGATTGTGTTTTTATACTCGCCTGCCGTCGGCGTCGCCACCTTTGTGTTGTACTGGATTCGCTTTCTCAATTAATGGAATTTATTGCACCGCGTCTGGCACGATTTGCTAGAAGACGTCGATTCGAATCCGGCCGTTTCGAAGGATTTTTTTCTAAGTGTTCGATCTTTGTATTAATAATTATAATAAACTAGTGGAGTAATTTCACAAAAAAAGTAATTGAATATCATGGTGGTGAAACATCCTCACATTCAATAAAACATTTAACATTTTGAACTTCAGGCAAACACAGAATGCTGTGCATCTCCTGGATTTCGTGAGCGGGTATAACAATTACAGAAACTTTCTTCCGTATCTGTTGGACTCGATGCATCTACGTACAATCAACATTCCTCTCGATCACAAATATGTATGTATATAAATTATATTTTTATGCATTCATGTAAATGAAATCGAGTCCAAATAACATTCTAGGGTGTATTATAATACTATTACTAATATTACTGTTATATATTTCTTATTATTTGTTCAATGTTATTAATTATTCAATGGATTCCACAAAATTCGCAAAATGATAAAACAAGAAAACTGTAATTTTGTTGAAACTTATTTCCATTTTTTTTTTCTTTCTAAACTTAACATACTGAGATGTTAATGTGGTTTAATTTTCCAGCTGCATGAATTACACATTCAATTGATCCATGAACTGACAAGTTTGAATAAGACACAAAGGACCAAAAAAGAAAATGTAAGTGTATTAGCGATAATTTGTTTGTGTATTATGACGATTACAAAATAAAATAACGAATGAAGCAAAGAGATGTTATACGGGGTCAAAATCATGCCAAGTTAGACACTTTAAATCCAAGATTTAAATTCCACTCTATGCATATTACGATAACAAATCCAAAATGTCCAACTTGCTGTGGTTTTGACTTCTTGAAACTGTAAATTTTAACGCATTTAATGTAAATGACGTAAAGTATAATTTCGAACAAAGGATTTTAAAGCTTGTTATCACAGTAGCCTAAGTTACAAATCGTCTACTAAATTCGTAAACCTCATAGGTAACCCTCATTATGTTAATGTTAGTGTAATTAACTTTTCAGAAGGCACAAAAAAACAGAAAAAATACTAGAAAAAATTATTTCACAATCTTTGTTTCATAACCAAAAAGCTCTAATTGGCCGATGTTGCACTTGAGATTAAAAAAGGTAATTCGTCCAAAACCGGAACTACGAGATTTTCAAATTTAGCTGACGAAATGTATCACTACGTAACTTAGGTAGGCATGTATAAGTATAGTATTACAATATCCTCCCTACAGTAAGAGCAAGGTCTGTTCGGCGGGACCATCGCCCGGGTACTTGCGCTGTCATACGCAGATAGGCACACGCGGGTTGTCACAAAATGGAAACAAAAATATTGATTATTATTATAACGTAATTAAATCATTGATTAACAATAATTATTACTTGTCAATACACTCTTAATTATTAAATATACTTATCTAGTAATAAAGATTTACAAGTCTCGCACTGCTTCAGTTTCCTATTATTAAATTTAACTATGTGTGTGTGAACGGAAAAAGAATGGTGTAAACATGAACATACTGCACTTAATATGTCAAATAACTCTAGGAAATTTTAAATCCCTGTTGTATTTCGAATTACATCCGTACACTGAGCATTTTGTGTGCGCCATTATAATTATATGCATGCACTGATTTTTGTAGAACTCGCCGAACGTATATAATAATATCTTAAGACACGCGCACGTCAACCTTTAAAACTCGATCCAGCAAACTAAGGGTCGTATTCTAGAACTCTACTCAATGTTCAAGTCAGGATTTGAGTATGGTTTAAAGCACTCGAAATCATACTCAAGTCCCTGCCATTAGGGTCGTATTTCCAGTGCAATCCCTTGAGCTTGACTTGAGCATTGAGTAGAGTTCTAGAATACGACCCTAAGCGTGTTTGCAGGTTTGTGTCTGTTCGTAAAGTATTCCTTTATGTGTATATGTGAATAAAGGTTTTCTCTATCTATTTCTTGTTCTGCTTTGTTTCTTTGTGCTAAGTTCTAATTATTACAAACTCTCATTTCATGCTGGTATAAACATATCAATATTTAGTATTGCATTTGACAGGTTATTTTCAATATAGCACGAAAACACTGATGAATGCCTTATACGACTAAAATAATAATGTGACAACCCTAGAATCTGAGTGGAGTGAGGTATTGATGAACCAAACAGGCGGAAGTTGCCCTACTTGGTCTTATTATACTATACATGGAGCGTGTAACTGGTCCGAAATATCTCGATTAGTGACAATCATTTAGTGAATAACCACGAAATCCTTAAAATCTATATTGTGATATAAGTGTTCAATAGAGATAATATATTTACAAACCTACCGCTTAACTGAGTCGGTTCTTGAAGTTGTTGCGCGGTGCGTGTGGAGTGACAGTTTACGTAACCGTTATGACGCGCTGCATACGGGATATATTCAAGATTTTTCTGACGATATTCAATAACAAGTTGATTGAAAAAAGTGTTAAAGGCCGGTCTATTCATTTCAATTATCAATGAAAGTTTTTGTGTATTATCCTCTCACATAACAATTGTCTAATTTGGTAGGCATTTTATTCAATCATCTTGTTATTGAATATCGTCAGAAAAATCTTGTTTAAATTATCCCTTGTGTAGTGCTACATAAATGTTATGTAAACTGTCACTTCAGGAACCGAGTTCAGTTAAAGCGGTAGGCCTGTTATGTACTCGATCGCCTGTAGTAATATAATATCACCATATTTAGAAAATTAGGAGAATATCATAATGTAAACGCGAATAATTTATTTTAGGTTACCGTAAAAAAGCGCGACAGCTGCGTTAGATTTGCGGTGGGCATGATTTGCTGCCACCAGTCATATGGGTTCATTTGCTTAGTTCGAGGATGGGACCTCACTTGCGCCGTCGAATGGCAAAGGAATGTCGACCTTCAATCTCTCGAATACGGCTATAATCAACCCTTCTATAATGTTATTGCTGCTGATCTTTCGGAGCGATATATTGCCCAAGGTAAGACTTTTTTTAACAATCTCAGCGCGTGGTTTCAGTTTGTAAAGGAGCATGACGTACTTTCGTACGGGGTATCCTGGGCAAAATCTACTCGTGCTTATCAGCGTCATCATAATCGAGTATTGAAAATAATCCTTGAGACTGTTGGTTCCGCTAGTGGGTCCGATAGTATTTTCAAGTACTCGTAACTCCAATGCTTCACATGGGTAGGTATTTTTTTTTATTCAATGTATACATTGCCAGTTGTCCTTTGACACAATCAGAGTCTTTTCATAGCTTGCACGGTCGTAATAATCATCATTTGAGTTGCTATATCATAGGGGTCTGTATACATGGATATACACAGTCAGTACCTTTTGGAGAGAAGTTGCACAGAGTCGTTATAATAGTGACAGAATATTTACATGATATTATTATTATTATATATAAAGCTACAAGTTCTTACTCACTGATAGAAATAGAACGCGTACTTCCCGATGGCGAACGACAAAAAATGGTGGAAAAAAAATATTTATACCGTTGTACGCGGATAGGCTCCAAAGCAAAGAATCAAATATGAGAGGACCTGAATATGGAAAATATGAAAGAGTGATCAACGGCCTGCAAAAACTATAATATACGGAAGGAATATTTGTACATTTTTATGAGGTATACCCTGGTCAATTTCCGCGGGAAGTAAAAAATGTTCGAAATTCAATTAAATAAGATGGCCGCCAGACAAATTTCAAAGCCTCCTATCACGGAAACTATTGAGATAGGTAGGAGGTGCTTGAAGGAATATCATAGAGGTAACACTGGTCAACTGCCTTGGTTAAAAAAATTCAACATTGCGATTCAAAAATGGCGGCCGAAGAAAAACTTGCTTCGATCCGGCTGAAAATTAGCATGCAAAGGTCTTTAGGAGTCCTTAATCATAATTTGGCGTCAAAAGTTTATTTTCGCTATTTTTAATATGGCTGCCATATAAGGGTTTTTTTTCACTAAAAATAGCTGCCGAAAGAGATTTGTTCGGAATCGGCTGAAAATTGGCATGTGAAGGCCTCTAGAAGTACCGGATAATAATTTGTGCTCAAAATTAGTTTTTCGCCATTTTCAAATATGGCCGTCATAGAAGCGTTCGTTGGCGGCAGAAAAAAATTGCTCAGATCCCTTTGAAAATTGGCATATGGGGGTCTCTAGGAGTGCTTGATAATAATTTGTGATCAAAATTGGTTTTTCGCCATTTTTGAATATGGCCGCCAAACAAGCGTTTATAAAAATTAGCTCTAATTCAACTGAAAATCGGTATGTGGGGGTCTCTCTATAAGTTTTTGATTATAATTTGCGGTCCAATTTTTTTCAATATGGCTGCCATACACACTTTTTAGCGGCAGATAAAAATTTGCTCTAATTCGATTGAAAATGGACATGTCGAGGTCTCTAGGAGTGTTTAATCATAATTAGCGGTGAAAATTTATTTTTCGCCATTTTTCAATATGGCTGCCATACAAACTTTTTTGGTGGTAGATAATTTTTTTTCTAATTCAACTGAAAATGTTATGGCTTCAATCATAATTTCGAGAAAAAATTTTGTTTCCGCCGTTTTTCGATATAACCGTAATTTTTAATGTAAA
The DNA here is from genome assembly GCF_003589595.1 of Hyposmocoma kahamanoa. Classification (NCBI taxonomy): domain Eukaryota; kingdom Metazoa; phylum Arthropoda; class Insecta; order Lepidoptera; family Cosmopterigidae; genus Hyposmocoma; species Hyposmocoma kahamanoa. Next base: position 8,410,166 of record NW_020654810.1, on the reverse strand, counting down.
TGGCTGTTGAAAAAACTTGCTTTGCTTGAAATGATAATTGGCACGAAAAGATTTCTAAGATTGTTTGATAAAAATTTGTGGTACAAAACATATTTTTGCAATTTTTAAATATAGCCGCCATTAAAGAGTAATTTCAATTATATAAAACAAAGTGATAAGTGCCGAGGCCGTAGGGATGTAGATAACAAGTCGCGATGGAGATAATACACGGAGGCGTAATAGATTACGAGTATAAGATCTCACAATTGTAAAAATGTAAGGCATACTTCCCGATGTAGTGGAAATGAGATACTTATTATAGCCTTGTTGTATCTCGATCGTCTCTCTGTTAGATTCCATTTTCTTGAAAGCTATGCCAAAAAGAAGTATATGGGGGGAAAAAAATGCCAAACTGCTGCCGAATTTCCTGTACTATGAATATCGACACAACGATAACCCAGAATACTCAGACCAAAACCAACTTACAAATTTAATGTTCGTTTCTTAAATTGGCCCAAATCGGGAATCGAACTCCTTATCAAGCGCCCGTAGTACAAACTGCTGTGCCATCGAGGAGCTTAATCATACCCCGTAAACTGAACCCGATCTCGCGCCGCAGGCCGAGCCCGACCCCACCGTAGGTGGGGTACAGGGCTCGTTTTCTATATTGTTGCTATTTCACATTGCCTTATTTAATATTTCCTTCGATCTATTAACATCAATCTAATTTATCTACTTCTATGATCTTAGCTATGTACTGTTTTCTTTTTACTTGTCTTTAAAAAGAATACATATAATATTAAAAAAAAAACATGGGTATTTGTATTAAGCGAGCTAGATGCTATTTCAAGATTTTATAATGAAACTTTAAAGTGGGCGTACCGACAAAATCTAGTGTTTTAGGACTAGAACTTACAATCGCAACTATTTTGAAATTGAAGAAAGGTGCCGCCGAAATAACCTTATTCCGTGAACAATACCGCTGATGTGAGTAGACCTTTGGAACTTTGAAACGGCGCACAGTTATCGCAATCTGATAACTGGACATCTAATAGAAACAATTGTGGAATACCGAGGAAACTTTTATAAAATAAATAAAAAATAGTCAAATTTCCAATACTCGGTTATGGTCACGCTAGAATAAGGCACATCCTTAATGTTACATTTTTAATACTAAATTGTGATGACACTGGAATGAGATACGCGCAATCCCCGTTGCCCTGTAAATTTATAGCATTCCCGCTAACGCATTTCAGACAGCTCTCAGAAGTAAAAATCATTCCTTAATGTTCATTACAGAAAATTTGATTGAATCGTCAGACCCGAATCGTCTGGCCCATCTTGAAGATTTCATTGGTTACGAGTTCACTCATTTCGATGGCTTCTCATACGTGCCCAACGACGAGAAGAAGGCAGAATACCCCAATGATATGCCTGTGGTCAGCACATACCGCCAACATTGGGAAATGTACAACACCCGCGGCACATATTTGTAATTATTTAAAATTTACTATTAAGTATATTTTAATGTATTTTAATGAAATAGGTATTCTTATTTAGTGGTGTTTTATAACAAACAAACATCACTAAAAAGTGTCCAGTGTAGGCAAGTATGGCATTCATAAGTGTAACGTACTGTGGGCATAAAAATGTCCGAGTGTTCAAAGTGTTCCAAAATATCTAAATATTTATGAAAACTAATCTTGTAACAACTCATTGTCACAATTGACAAGGTTGTTTTTAATATATTGAGATTTAAGACGCTTTATCAATTATTAATATATTTTAACGAGACTTTTAGCGCATAAAATTTTTAATGCATTTGAAGTTTTCTAAAAAAAACGTATAAACGTTATAACTTTGACGTTGACTGTACTTCTTAAAACATTTATTAAATAGTACAAAGGAATTATTCTATTAAATAGTATTTTATGTTTGAGATGTAAAGGTGGACTACATTTAAAAAGTATTACCTTAAATATTTAAGGCTCAATTTATATTTCGTCAAAACGGAAACGAAATTATCCTCGCTGCGCAAGAAAGCGCGCGTTATCGCAGGAATCACCAAGACTGCGCCTTGAGCCTGTACTAGGATTTTATTTGCTTAGTCTAGATCTTTTACATGACAAGAATAATGGACTTTGATATTGTTTTTATTTTGCTTAGAACTACCGTGTCAAACTAATACACTGTAATATCAAAAACACCATTTTGAGATAATGCTGCAAAAAGGGATTTTTCTGCTTTTCCTAATTTGTCTGATTAACAACATAAAAGACAGCTTAACTTGCTTTGTACATTAGATATTAAGCTGTCTTTTGAAAAACGAATAAATTTTGTTTTGCCTAGATAACAGTGGTATGAGTCCTATACTGCGACATGCAGGGTTTGAAAGAGAAAAGGGAAAAAGGTTGTGGGTTCTTGAATTATCGAAAACTTTTTGCTTAGTATAAGCATTTTGCAAAGAATTACATCTCTATTCACCTACTTTTTATAACTTTTCCCATTGCGTTATTCTTAGAGTTTTTGTCGCTAAAATTTCTTGCTTTTACATTGTACAAACAATCATATTTTTCCACCAAATAGATTAAAATTTTAATCTGAATCCATGTTTTTTTCTGTCACAGTATGATCAGATCCTATTTCGACGACGTTTGAAGTCGCACTGCGCCTGCCTTCGCGCCACTTCCCGCGAATACGTCAGGCGTCTGCAACGGCAGCTGCGGGAATTCTCGTGGATGCACGAGCATTCTCGAGCATGCGCAAAAATTCTCCGAAAGACGCGCGACCTGTTTTTTTGGCTCATGGCTAGTTTTACATTAGACAAGAATATGAAGCTTATATTGAATATCACAAAGTTACACTACCATCATATTCAATTTTCTTTTTCTGAAATTACTCCATATCTGATCGAAGGAATTTTTCCGCCGCAATATAAATTTAGCCTAAATGTTCGTTTTTTGTATTAATAATTATTAAAATTGACCATAAAGTTCATTATACTATGTACAATATCGTTATAAAAATTCGCTTCCATTTCGTTGCGCAATATAAATTGAGCCTTATTTTGAAATAGGTTTATATATTGATAGATAATATATTCAGTTTCTATGTCAAAGACATTATTAATAGTTAAAGTTTAAAACGTTCTACAAATCAACAGAATATCGGAATGTGTGATGTTATTAATGTTTTTGTCGATAATTATTCGAGCTGAACTTTCTCTTTAAACATGTTCTTAAAAATAATCTATGTGTCTATAAATAAGAAATATAGTGAAATAAAACAGTGTGTAATATTTTTTTATTTATTCATTCCCCTTGCGTGCTTGCTGACAATTTATACGAAACGAGATCTTTGGGCAAACGAATATTTACATTTTCTATACTAAGTTTACCCTTCAATAACGCCGCCTTTAAACACGATTTCATCGCAATGGCACTTCTGTTGGTGTAAAAGGCAGCTGTCTCATCCAAAAATCGTATTAAAACATTCTCGTTCCTATGTAAATTACACTGAACTGATCAAAACGAAACGAAAGTTACAGATGTGTGATGGTTAAGTACTGAATTTGCCTGTCAGTCATTATTGGACAGCGTTTTCATTTTATTAATTAATTCGTAACTAATAAGGTATAATTAATTTAACTATGAGTTTCTTAATCACACAGGCGTACTTTACTATGATGAAGTTTTTGAATTTGTACACTAAAATATTAAATAACGAAAGGTACATAAAAAGTATATACCAGGTAATGAAGTTCCAGCTTTTAAATGAATCCAACAATAATAAAAATTAGATATTCATAATTATGACGTGTCATGACAATATGTTGCGCATGATTTGGGCAACATGATAGAGATGACCCATCCACAATACAGAAAATCATGTCACTCCTTTGCAAAGCGCGTAACTTGTTGGATTCAGATATCATTGCAATGCAGCTATAGAGCTTCACTTTACTATAAGAAAAATATGCATTAAACACCTTTGATTTTATTTGACCTAGTGCATTTAAGTGGTCGAAACTCGACCATTTTACAAAAACATTATCTAGACATTTGCCGAACATTAAAGCTCTTTTCACTAAATCAATGCCGAAATTGAGGCTTACTCAAGTTAGGAAATTAAAATGCCATCAAATAAAATAGCTTAATATACATTTTAATTATTCGCATATTAGGCATTACCTAAAATAGAAGTAATATGCGTTAGAAAGTACATTTGAATTATGTAATAATGGCTGTGTGCTTTGTTTCAATAAAAAAAACCTAAACAAAATAAAGTGATTATATGACTAAAACTACTTTTATCAAACTTGGCAGCAAAATATAAAATATCGTCGCCTCAGAATACAGGACTGAAATACTTCATTGACTCACTGTAGATCGATTGTGTCGAGCGCTTTCGTATGGTTGGAGATCAACATAATTGCGACTAACAAAGAACACAATGTCGTGTGAGACACAGGTATGCAAGATTGAGCGAAATACCACATATCTCGATTACAATTTAAAGTTAAAATAATCATAAAAAAAAGCAATTACAGTAACCTAAGTCAACTAGAATTAAGTTTGTTTTAGACGTTGTCATCACTAAAATTTATAGTGTATTTGTATCTACACATTTTTAGATTAAGCAAAACTAATATTAAAAGTTGGAACTTGTAACTCTAAGATTGAGTACAGAGTTTACATTTGGATCAAGTTTGGTTAGTAATTATTTATAAGTTATTATTTAACTGTATGTTAAAGATTGAGGTACGCCATTGACAGTCTTTGATTTGAGGACCCCGTTTTCATAAGACATTACAGTCTCTCGCCCATTCTCCGTTACCCTGAAACAAAGGAACAAAACTTAGCATGTTGGTACTCTGACACAAGTTGCAACGAGAATAGTGTACGATGGTTCAGGTATTTACAGCGAACACCGCCCTCCTAAATTTGGAATATTCAACTTGTTCACTGAAAGATTATAATCGTAAGATTTGTAAATTGTAACATAGTCAAATGATTTAAGTAGCGCTATTTCTTCTATTTCATTTGCGAGATTTGAGTAGGTTGCTATTGCATACTTGCTAGTTTGCACGACGCCGCAACAGGATAACAACAGTAGGTTGGTTAGTTATTCGATAATGAGTTATTATTCTTACATTATCTGTTACATTAAATAATTTTTACATTGTCTGTTATTGTAATAATGACCACCTCTAAATGGAGCTAAAGAACAATGGCGAACTCCCATATGAATTTTTGTTAACATAATTTGTATGCGCCTGTTTATGAGAAATATGTGAAAATGTAGAGTTTTATTATCTGAACAAATTTGGTTTTGGATTTGCTATTCTGAGAAGTCTACAATTAAAAATTCCAGTTTTAAGTTTTAAAGGTTATATTCTAGATAATTTAATAAAATATATTCGGTGTATATAATATGAAAAGAAAGTACAGAAGCCTTATACAGTTTGTGACGTGAAAAAAGTTCAGAGGAATATATTTCTTATATGGTATGCCATAACAAAAAAAAAACGATGACTACATTGCCATGTCCTGGTACCTAACTCAGACACATATTATTTTTATTGTGAAACATGTCATCTATCCCAGACATCAAGTACTTTTTTGTCAGTTTTACTACTTTCTCGCGTGGCATATTTGGAAAAAGAATTACCTACTTTGTTTTTTGCAATAAAGTAATTAATCTCTTATCGTAAATCGGTCGAAACAGTGCATTTCATATTACGTGAACTAAATTAATGTGGACCAAACTATACGTAAATATTGAAAAGCTTTTTGGCAGTTAGATTTCGCTCCACATTAAGAAAGTGACAGTTGTAGATATCAGTCCGGTTACATACAAATTAGACTTAGAAAGAGCTTTAGTATAATTTGAAAAATCTAATGCATTTATTTTATTCTAACGTTTAATTAAGACGCTGAAGAATTGTTTTAACAATAGTCTCACCATTGTTCTTTACGGAGTATAAATTTTACGTACTTCTTAGTGGTAATCTTTTTCCCATTGACTATGCGTGTAGTAGTTGTAGTGCTCCTCACGTTGGTGCTGCCGGGCCCAGCTAGGGAGCTGTTGAATGTAGAGAACGACGTGAACGCGTTTCCGTTAGACGCGGCATGTGCGAACATGTCGTCTAGGCCGTGCGTGCCCAACCCAAACGAGTTAAAGAAAGACGAGCTTAGTGCCCCCGGGTGGTGCCCGCGCCGACCGTGGCCGTGTTCCGCGACACCCATGTTATGCCGGCGGTGTCCGTGTCCGTGGCCGCCGTCATTGATTACTGAAATGGATGATAAAAAGTATTAAAACACGCCACTTGACTCACGTAAGAACGGTTGTTTCTAAGCACATTTTTGAAACTTCAACAATACGTTATGTTTATGGTGGAGGAAAACATAATGGTACAACCTTTATTCTTTTATGATACTAAGAACCTATGCACACGGCTTATTTTATACGCGCCGACGACGCGCGTTTTACGACCGCGGTAAACGCGCGTCATCTGCGCTGTAGTGAAGCGATTCAAACGCGCACAAACATCGCGTTGTAAGCAAGAAGCTTATATACTCCAGTGGAGTTTACACTTAGGATTTCAAGTAGTTGCTTCATTTCCAAAACTAACTGAAATTAACAAACAATACTAAAATTCAAACTATCTGTTATCAAAATATGCGATACATACGCGCGGCTACAGCGTATACGAGCAGATGACGCGCGGACGCGTGTCATCGGCGCATAATATAATATTAGTGTAGATTGTTTAAACGTATTATAATACGCCGTGTGCATAGGCTCTAAGTGACGAAACGAACAAGTCGTGCGCCTGGTGGTATGCGACACGCCTGTCCACAACAATTGCAGTGCCACTCAGAGCTTTGAATCACAAAGATCTGAGGGGCACTGCCACTGCGCCCGTCACCCTGAGAGATAAGTTCACAAGTCCTATGTGCCTGTAACTTCACCAGCACCTTTATTTGCCCTTCGTAATCGAAACGCCGTAATGCTCACATTACGGCTTGGCGGCGGAAATAAGTAAGGTGGCAGTACCTACATCCCTGGACGAAATCTTTCACACAGAGCTCTACTGCTCTTAATCTGCACTTCGAAGAAGGTTCACGACCCTCGGAAAACGTGTGAAATTTCCAACCCGCATCGTGCTAATTCTCCGTAATGGAGACCTGTAGTGGGACATATAATGGGTTGGTTGATGATAATGACTTGATTAACCATTATGGGTCTATTATAGCATACAAACGAATTACTTTATCTAAGTAAAAAATCACGGTAAATATGCATTGTAAATAACGGAAAGATGCCAGGAGGTTGGATTTATCGAGTGTTGGCAATGTGACACTAACCTCTCTCGTTTAAAAAACTACACTAAAAAAATCCAGGTGAACAAAAAATAAACGAATTCCAGTATCAAACTTTATCTATGAAGTATTTTTTCACATTTACAGAAATGGCTCCATGTAAACTGCGCTTGAGTAAATAATCTTATTTACCGATGACATCATTGCAAACAAGACTATCGAAGTTTTACTATCAAGGTATATTAAAAATCCGTAATTAGTACATTCTTGCCGGTTTAGTGTTCAGGTTTTAGTTCAAGATGTATAATTGTAGAGTGACCCTAGTGGTCATAAAGTAGTAATATTGTGTATACATACTTTACGAGGTCATTAGACAACTGTCTTTGTAAACTCATTGTAGAGGTACTGTTGACCTAAAGTAATGTCTTACACATTATTATTAAATGGTTCGCTATAACGATGGAAAATTTATCGTTGGGTTTTTGGACGAAATCCCTAATAATATCGGGCAAAATTTCTAGATTCTTTTTAGTTCAAAAATATAGGTATCATAGGCTCCTAAGGCCCCGTGTACAAATGTACACGTAATGTATTTAATATGTGAAGTGATTCAGACCCAGAGAATATTATTCTTATGATGACGTAAACGCCCACTGTATAATTATAATGAAAATACCGCATTCAAATTTAGCTCATGTATTCCATATGACCATGACCCTATGGTATCTAGAAAAATACGTTTTTCATACAAAACTAAGGGCATACTTCCTTGGGCCTGAAGCAAGTAATTAGATTTAATACATTTTAAAGTACATTGGGCGTTTAGCGCTTATTCTATTGCGGTTTGCTGGGTCTTAGGAGGATAGATTATCTTATTTCAAGTGTTTCTGTTTTTCGTGTCTACCCAAAAGCCCACATTGATGGAGGTACGAAGTTTACGAATTTAGCCAACGTTATGTTTCCTGATATCCAAAGATACTTTAGAATAGGCCTGTCGTCAACTTTGGAACGTAAATAGGTTGATACGGTGTTTATGTTTTATAATAAGGTGCAGCAAGTCTATTAGCATAATGTATGATTTTTTTATATTGTTCATTTTAAGAATTGTAATATTCGATGCTGTTTTAAAATCTGTTTTATCCACACAAGATAAAATCATAATTACAATCAGATACGTCATTCCTCTTTAACGCATGTAGACATTAGTAGGTCAATGCATATAGAAAACAAATACTTGTATGGAATTGAATTTGTTATCGATGACTCCACGTATCTATTTGCGATATATAGTTTTGAGGTCACAAGATAACTGTAATATTTTACTTCCAGGATATATCACTTTTTATATATCGTTTTTAAGTTGAAGTACTTAAACCTATTTGTTGTACTCGAGATTCCGGAGTACCTGGTGTATAACAGTTTACAGAAGTCATCATGAAAGGTGGAACAATGACGTTTCAAACGATAACTGTGTGTCGCTTTTGATTGGTAAGGGTAGCTGGTGAAACTACAGGCATATGGAACTTGTTAACTTAATATCTCAGTGAGGCGGGAGCAGTAGCCGACCCTTTAGTTCTTTGCAATTTTAAGCTCTTGTGTCATTCTAAACCAGGTGCACTTGTTCGTCCCGTCGCTTGATATCATAAATTTAAAAAAAATTGAGTCACCAAGTTGGCAGTTTGAACATTGGGCCGTTCTTATCGCAAGCACCAACAACATCAACATCAACCCATTTATACGTCCCAGCGTTGAGCACGGGTCTCCTCTCAGGCAAGGGTTTACCCTTACGAATCAAAAACGACACACAGTGAGCCTATAGGCTCCATTTATATAGCGACAGAACGGAACGGAAGCGAATTTTTGTAACGATATTGTACATTGCATAATGAACTTGATGGCCAATTGTGTAACGTACAAACTAGATACTGGCTTGGTCTTAGGGCCAAGTCCGCCACGCGGAGCTAATGCGGGTCGACATGGTTTCATCCTTCACCGAAAATCTCATGGTAAATTTCAAATTAAATTATGCACATAAATTCCGAAAACTCAAGAGGTGCGAACCCGGATTCGAAACCAGGTCCTCTGCTCGAGAGACAGTAGGTCAAACCATTAGGCTAGTTTCACAGCTATGCGTACGATCCGTACGGACTGTCCGCCTGCGGGCCAACCGCATGCGTAGAATCCGCAGTGCTCTGAATCGAGTATTTAATTTAGTGCGGAAGACAGTAGCCTATAATGAATGCACGGGTGGCTTGTGCGGAGTTCACGCGGGGCGTGTTCCTTACAGTACAAAGCAAAACAATGTTCTAACGCCACACGTGGTACTCCATTCCGGTGCTCCGCGCGGACGGTCGCAAATAAATCCGCACTGCTCTAACTAAACTAAACTAGCCTTGGGCTACCACGGAGTTGAATATAATATCAAGTGTCAAGCTGAACGTGCTCTTGACAACGTACTATTTTCTTTTGTTACATTGGTAACTCTAGGGCCCTAACATCGGAAGTAAATGCCAAAGATAAATTTACAAATGAAAATGTAATATAAAATCGGTGGTGAAATTCCACCAGGAGAATTCTATGTAAAATATATATCCCACACTGTGATTTAATCTTTAGTACTAGTTTCTCGATAACAAAGAAGTTCCGATATTTCCCGTTTTTGAGTACAAATGTAGCAATATTTACACAACTGTGTAATTTCGACATGGGTGCATGCTTTATTTGTTCATTGCATGATAATACGATATTGTACAAATAGTCTAATCCTCCTTAATTCGTCGCAACTCATTCTGTTTCTACTTTATAAACGGTTTTCACACCACATAATTTTAGTGCATGCCATTGAGACGTAAAAAGTATTACACAAATCACCCTTTATTTTATTTTTAATTTAAAAGTATTTGTATGTAACTTTATTTAGTATATTAAATAACTGTTATAATCTCTGGTATATTGGGTATTACTGTGGTATTGTTATTGTTAATCTGGTAAAACAATGTAAAAGAATAATACAAAAAGTAGCTAATATCTTAGTAAATTAGTCGTAACAAAATTGGGTATTTTTCCTAAATTATTCATATGCAATCTCTACTATAGTCGTCACACTGTAAGAGGCCCAATTTGACAGCTAAGGAAGACTGAATGCAATCAACGAAACAGTAAACAAACAATTATTATTCCAAAATAAAATGCAATTTTCAGTTAGTCTGAAACGTCTTAAAAACAGTTATGTACTCAATCCATTTCTTAAGTAACCAATTAATCGCCGAATTTTATCAAGTCAATTCAATTTCACTCATATTTAAATTTTGATTTTGATCGAGATTAAATTTTTATTGAATTGATTTTCAATTATTTTTTGTGAAATTACTCCACTCACTAGTTTATTATAATTATTAATACAAAGATAGAACACTTAGAAAAAATTCCTTCGATCCGGACGGATTCGAACCGACGTCTTGTAGCAAACCGTGCCATACCGGGATGTTAACATTGATAATATGATTGAAAATCAAATAATTATACATACAGGTGATACTAGCCCAACCGATGGTTTTGGCTCATCTTTTGATAAAAGTTAATAGAATATAAACTTTACATATGAAGATTTTTTCGTTTTCAGAATTTTGCTATTTAACTAAATTATACACGTTGTCCCCATTTATCTCACTTAACTACACTACAATAACAACTACAGGTCGTCATTGTAATCATTTAAAATACTGACTAATTATTTATATTGTACTCTATATTACTCAAATAACTGTTGATATTGTTCTATCTGGAACACAAAACCAATGACCCGAAAAATGATCGAAACCACCGCAGACTCATAAAACTTTTAACCGATTTCTCGTGAAAATCGTTAATATGGTTACCAATATTTTTTATTTATTTATTTCAGGCCACATGACCCATATAATATATACCTTAAGGACTAACATACATACAATGTAATAAAATACTATTTGTAACTAATCTACACGAATTGCACTTGTCGGCGACGTGTGGCGCAATCTGGTGTCAGGTAACCGGCCGCTGAACCGCCGATATAAGACACCCTTCGGCCAAAATTCTTCCTTCATGAAGGTCGACAGAGGTTCGGTCGGTACTCTCACCATAAACGAATTGAAATTCACGTTGTGGCGGGACTCCAACCGCTCGATCCTCAGGGTGTGTTTGGCTTTATGTCTGATATACTCCACTATCTCCTCAGAATTCGTGGAGTAATGCAGCCGCGACAGGTACAGCAGCGTCGTCGGTGTGGCCGGACGCAACAGGAAGTTCGGTCCTGTCGGTGCTGTGCCACACTGGTTACGGCTGGTGGGCTTCCTCTTTTTCTTCTCTCCACTTTTGTGAAGCCGTCCTCGTCACACAGGTCGATCTGCCTCTGTGGTTTTACAACTTCAGAGACAGGAACACGGGGATTATTTTTTCCCTTAGGAGATTTGCGCGGAGCGGAGCGCGTATGTATAATGTGTTTAGTTCACACCCCTATTTACGTTGCGATGACAAGTGTCAAAAGGTGCCTCTTATTTTGTAACGACTATAGTCACAACTGTCGGTAGCCGTTACTGCTTCATAAATGTTTTTATACCTTTCAAATTGCGTAAAAGACAGCTACTTTTGGGAGATTTTTTTTTCGGGTGGCAATACTGATAAACAGTCAAGTTCACATCTGCGGGTGCGCTGGAGATTTCCCTGTATTTTATGTTCAAAAAGGTAAGTTTTCCGTTACAACCTATTTTTAATTAAAAAAATGTGTTGCAAAACTTCATGTGCAGCTCAGTGTGTGTTAGTATCATGAATTTCTTGGATAGAATCAAAAGAGTATTGTACATTTTTTATTGTTCTAACCTTGATGCTTTCGTTTGCGTCGGTTTATTTTATGCGTGTGTCATTGATAGGGTGCATGGTGTGAGATTGATTGAAGTGTCAAAGTCACCCCAACCGCTAGCAGGAAAATTTGCTTTGTGGCTTTGCTTTTAATTTTTGTATATTATTTGTTTTGAGAACGATGCCACGAACATAAAACTAAACATGTAATTGAAAACTAAGTTCCCGAGTACCGAAATTACTAGAGAAGCCAGGTTAGAAGAAGCATTGAGTCAAATCGTGGTCGGTAACCTAACCATGAGACTCATCACTCATCATCACTCAATCATGAGACATCACAGCTTTATAATACATCCTATGGAACTTTGTATAATAAATAACAAAAATCTCTAATTAAAACAAAGGTCCTGTCATATTTAGTAGTTTTATTCGATCAAAGTTACCCCAAGATATAAAAACAGCAATAACTTGTTTCCCTGTTGACTGACTTTTAATTTTTTTTCTGTTTTAGGATAGTAATTGGGGTTAGTTTCAATATTCATACTAAAAAAGGGGGGTTTCAAAGTAACCCCAAATCAATTATAACTTTAATCACGCTGTTTTTATTTTTTTTCCCAAAAAGTATTGAAAAATTGTTTGTTCTTTTAACGTTTTTAGAGAGAACTATTAAAACCGATAATTCGACATTTTTTTTATTTAAAAAAAATCACAAGTTAAAAAGTTATAGACTTTTAAATTTCAAAATTGATCAAAGTAACCTCGGTTTACGGTACCAGTAAGGGTGGCCAATTAGGGGATGGATTCTGTTTATTGAATTTCACCCACTTTCCGTTTCAATTCCATAATTTCAATAATTCCAATGAAACTAAAACACACCGAAAAAGGGATAAACAAACTTTTAGAGATCGGTTTTTTTTAAACTAAATTATAATTATGTATTATTGTTAATGTTACATTAACCTCAAAAGTTATATAAAACGGTAAAATCTTTTTTGCTGCTTTTTCTCGAAATACTGTTTCTTTTGCATTACAGTGAATTCGTTTGACGCGATAGTCGCATATGAGGTATAAGCTTACCAGTAAATAAATCGCCGAAAGGAGAGCCACGGAAAAATTCTCTAAACACCTCCTCTGGGTCTCGGAATGTAAATGGGAAGCCGTAGCCAAATTCGGGATCATCATCGTCGGCGGCGGCGCGGCGGCTCCTGTTGCTGCTCAGCCCCTCCTTGCCGTATTGATCGTACACCCGCCGCTTTCTCTCTGCATTCAAACAAAATACACGTCAATAAACAATGGAACAACTTTTACGCTTATGAACATTTTTTGTGCAGATACTTTTAATTACTTGCAAGGTCAATGTACGCATATCCGATTTCTTCAGTTTTTACATTACTGTGTAAAACATGATAAACATTTAAAACTCGGGTTTAATAACACAATAGACGCACGTTAATGAACTTTCCTTTGCTTTACTTATTATCTTCTCTCTAATTGAATGGCAAAACTATCAATTATTTTCCAAATCAAAACAATTACGATAAAGGTGACTTATTAACTATATTCGAATTTAAAAACTAATAAAAAACGATAAACATAACAGGGACATACTTCTTTTAACTGCCTGCAAATGATGTAATTATAATAGAAACTTTAATCGATAAATACTAACTAAACAAGTATCCATTTAGAAATGAGAATACTTTTTCGGATCGCGTAAGTATATTTTGTTTCTCCAAACAAACCAACGTTTAGTTGGGACCTGTAAAGGGCCAGAAACGTAGTTTGTTTGAAAAAATACCAAATATACTCGATTTAGAGTGGTTACAAACGCGCGACTGCATCGATACAAACGCGCCATTGCATAGATGCAATCGCCTATAAATCCCCGTGTAGCGATACACACAATAACCGTTTTAAATAGCAAAAACTAGAGCACAAAATTATCTTTTAAAAACAGTTTAAATTAGTTAATGTGTTCGACTTATCGGAACTTACCCTAACGATACATAGCTGAAATATCATTAAACAATTTCAATATTCTAAAATTGGGTTATGTTTTTTTATTATAATCGATATCTCAAAAAAATATTTTGTCAGCTAGCCGCAGTTTAGTTAGTGGACGGCAGAGTTTGCATCGCTATTTAAAAATCGCGCGCGTGTGTTGTGGCAGACGATTGAGCAACTGCATCGCGTTTGCATCGCTGCTAAAAGTCGCAGTGTGTAACCGCTTAGGTCAGACAAAATAGCATCATTTCTAATGTGTAACAATCATAAGTACTCGATATGTATGTACTAATCACTACCTCACTAGTGTTCATCTCAGTGTTCTGGCCGTATCAACACACGTTTTCATAATTGTAAAGAAAATAATCACACAACACACACAACTGATAACGGCACTTCATGCTATCTGAAACACGGTAATATGAATCATGTGCTCTCTAAACTAGCTAACCTTCAATGTACAAAGCAATTTTTTTTAGTGGCAGTGTTAGCATTCAAATTTGTTCAAAGCGCACTATTGATCCGAAAATCAACAAAAAGCTGAGATTAACAAATAAATGTTCAAAACAAAAATGTTACGTTTACTTCTCTATCTCAGACAGATAACCAATCCCTCAGATATTCATACGATTTGAATTTTTTTATCACATATATATTTATTTATATTTTTATCATATCAATGTGAATGAAATAAACAAAACCCTTGTAATATTTATTACAAATATTTAATTTATGAATTTTATTCATTGTTACCTAAACAGAAATCTTCCCCAGATTTTACCGAAAAGACTCGATGTATCACACCGCCATAAATGACAACAATAATGAGTTATCGGTGCGCCTATTTCTATTCGTCGAGACAACTAACGTCACCGGCCACGTAACGCGGAAATTGATTCACTATCAAAACTCAACGCACATCATAACGACAGTCTTCGTTAATTAAAACCACACTGTTAGTCAAGAATATAGGCTAGTTAGTTTTCTTCGTTAGGTTTAGCATAATGTTTAAGTAGGTAGGTACGCAAATGTTGAATATTATCATAATGTAGATAAATAAAGCGATAATAACTTAATTGCTGTTAAAATTATAACGCCATGATAATATTCATAGAGTTAAGGCAATCAATATTGCAGGAGTTTGTCATCTACCAAAAAAGCGGTGGAATGGCGTCTCTCCAAAAAACCCTTTGAAGCTAAAGTGTCGGTGCCCATTGACTCCATTCTTGCTTTGATATCTGTGAGTGTGATGACTGGATCCTCGAGCGTCATACACTTTCCGCTTGCTCTCTACCCAAGAACAAAATAACATGTACTTTTGAGGACCCATCGCAACATTATGTTTAACAATTAAAAAAAGGTGTTAAACCTTAACATTTTTTTTTATAACTTATGACGTAGACATAAAAATATCATACATACCATCTGACAGAACTTCATATGCTTCTGATATTTCTTTGAATCTTCTATTGGCTTCTTCTGCATTGTCAGGATTTTTATCGGGATGCCATTTAAGGGCTAGTTTCCTGTAACTGTAATAATATAAAGTTTAGATTTTTCATGGACTTCGCGATCTCATCAACATGTTACGATTGGACTGACTTATGTGCAGTTTTGTTGATATCTTTTATGAAGACGAGATGCAAACATTCAAACATATTTTTAGACATGTGGTAATATGACAGCTATACAATAACTACAACAATATCTTGACCAAGTGGTCTTCTTATTCAGTCTCCAAATCTTAAAACATGGTCAATTGTTATGTAAAAAAATCTTACGCTTTCTTTATTTCCCCCTCGGAAGCAATCCGAGTGACGCCTAGTACTCTGTAGTAGTCCACCATTGCTGGCTGCCCTCAAGGGGTGATTGAAGATCTGTAAATACAAACATCCGTAATTATGTTAGACCAGCCCCACCACACATAATTTGCATCGATACAACATTTACGTTACAGTCAGATAAATTTAAATTTAGTATATTATTTTAAAGTCTATGATAACAAAGTAATCTATGGTTCATTCTCTACAAGTCACTGAAATAAATACAAAGATTATGTAAATCCTGAGAGCAACTCAGTAGTAGAGGCTACTAAATAAATATGTTCAATATTAACAATGAAATATAATTAAAGGAGGGACCATCTAGACAGAAGGGGGGAGTCAATAAGTAGCTACACTCCAGGGATAACTAATCACAGTAATAGAGTACATCCTGTGGTATATTCCATTCACACAGTATACGTTTTTGTATGCAAGTAAAATTATAAAATACAATATCATCATCACCAACACAGTACAAATGTGACAAAAACTTAGGATGTACAAACACATCAAACAAATATTACACCAAATGGTACAATGTTCCGAAGACTTTTGGCTACTTCATTCTCTTCTACCATCTTAAGCAGAAGCAAAAGGAATATTGTCTTACTTATACCTACAGGTGTAAAAAATGTTTGTTGCCAATTAAATCATGCCAAAATGTAATGTACTTAACAGATTTTTATGCCAAACAAAACGAATGTAAATTTAATTATAAAAATTAATTAGCTCGATTTGTGTTGTAAAATATTCATCAAATGATAATAGTTTCGAAATTGGCATAATTATTTTGTTTTTGACTTAATATGTTAAGTAATCAACACTAATTACTATTGGAACAGGTGTTACTTATGGCTACTCTGTAAGCAATCTACCGATAAGTCAAGTGTGGACCATGTAATAAATACCAACACCGTATGACATCAATGTTCATGTTTTAGTTATGAATTTTTGTCACATGGAGCGAATCCACATGCAGATTGTAAGTACAAGGCATCAGCTTATGACTTAGAAGCATGTAATAAAAGAATCAAGTCAAGAAGTCAATGATAAACTGAAAATGAAAGAGGTCATTCCTGACCAATGGACCAAGACCACAATCACACTTCTTCACAAAAAGGCGATAAAACAATTATTGGCCCATTAGATTAATGACTAACATATACAAAGTTTTCTCAAAATTAATCTCGAAACACATGATACAAGCTTTTGACGAAAATCACCCCAGGAAACAAGCTGAGTTCTGAAAGAACTTTTCGACCCTAGATTATGATCTTTCAGAACTCAGCTTCTCTTCTGCTTATTACAAGAATATGTTCTTGTAACAAAACAAATAACAGAAAAATTTCATGAGTATGGACAACAATAGCATTTGTAGATTACAATAAGGCCTTTGACTCCCTTAAACATAATGAAGTCTGGGAATCTGTCAGTGAGCAAGGAGTACAAAAGAAATATATAAGACTAATCCAACAAATATACAAAAAGAGTAAAGGCAAAGAATTCCAAATCAGAAAGGGTGTCCGCTAGGGGGATCCTCTATCAACCAAAATATTCGCTGCTGTCTTGGAAAGTATATTTAGACATCTTGTCTGAGGAGAATATGGATTGACTATAAATGGAGTACACCTTAATCACTTAAGATTTGCAGGTGATCTTATACTCTTGGCCAAAAATTCGAAAATATTGTTATAATTCAATATTGTTATTCAAGATTGTTATCAAATTATTAATACACAAATTGAACACTAAGAATAAATTCCTTCATTCTGGCTTCGATCTTTATATTAATAATCATAACAAACTAGTAGAGTAATTTCACAAAAATAGTTGAAAATTATGGAATAGAATGGTAGAACATACTTGAAATGGGAGGACAATTTTAAATATGTAGCTGGAGGAGCATGGAGGCAAATAGGGAGAAATGGAAATCTCTGGAGACCTATGTCTTAGGACAAGCTGAAGGTACCAAGGCAACAAATTTTGAGACATTTGAGTAACAATAAGTCATAAGCATGTCATACAATGTTTCTGTGTTAGATAAGTTGGTATGTAAGTTGCCTTATTATTCTTGTTAATCAACAATGAAGGCTATAAATAAACAAATAAAAGTGAAAACTATTTATTAAAATGTATTATAGTTGCCTGCAAAGGTCAAGAGCAAACAAACTCATTTGAATAACATACATTTTTTAGTTATTAAAAACTCATATATTAACAAAATATTTAATTTAAAAACTAATAATACTGCCTACTTATTAATTATAAATGCACATTTGAAATGTTGAATTTTGTAGACGCTGATCGAAAAAGCAAAATGTGGGTGTTCAGCCTGTACAAGTTCAAGGGCACTCAGCTTATTTTTAAATCTTGTTCTAATATCTGGATACTGATGAAAACATTTTCTTTTTCCTTCAATCGTGGAGTAATTCTTTCTTTAACATTGAAATATATAAATGTATCTTTTCAAATCAGTGTAGTAACTTTTAATTATACATGTAGGTACTTTTAATTTCCTCTAGAGGAGAAGAAGTAGAGAGTAAATTTCATTGGGATTTTTTATCACAGTATTTTTGGAATACTTTATTTATTTTATACCAAAGTTCGTTCATCATCTGAATCCCTGTGCAAGTCATTAATTGTGGTGTGAGCACCACTGCTACATTGATTTTCTAGCACCTGAACTATCATTTGACACATAATCATGTTGGTTAATTCAAAATGAAATCCACACTAATTTTATTGTGTTTTGTTATGTTTTAACATGTCTATTAAAATAATTTTAATGCTAGTGTGGTACCATAATCAATATAAAGCTGGTAAAGTACAGGAATCGATCGAAAAACCATTGAAATATAAAATAATCATATTTACATAAGAGAATAGATTTTTGCCTTGTACATTTTTCATTATTTAAGATTCGTATTCTTTCTTCTACTTTTAAATAATTACGAAATGCACCCACGTGTTGCCCACGAAAATAAATACTTTCGTAACTCAAAATTGATTCTCGTTTGTAATTGGATAATTAAGTAATGTATAAATAAAAATAATCACATTATTCGCAATAAGATCCATTGAGTACTTTATTTAAAAATTCGAATTATGTTTTCTCAATTCAACAATTTTGAGTAACGACAGTATTTGGTTCCATGTGCGACGTGTTGGTGTACCGTATACCAATAGTTTTTGTGGACAATAACACACTCAGGTCATAGATTTGTAATAGAATTGTAAGTGGATACAATAACCTTCAATCAAAATAAAACCCACTTACAATAATGAACCGTACGTCGTCAGGGAAACCATTCATTGTCAAGACGTTTGTGAACATTTGCTGGCAATAATAAAGACCGAATAAATCACTTTACTATTGATGACATTACCGATCTCATGATTTATATCGTTATAAATAAAAATTAGAACAAATATTTGATTATTCAAAAAACTTACTAGATTATTGTTATGATGTTTATCTATTCACTGCTCTAGTTAAATTTGCTCGTGTGCTAAAACAATGTTTATGGACAGCAACGACCCACGGTATGAAATTAAATTTTGTACTCTATTTTTTTTGCACTGCTAGGATCACAATCAAAGCGTGCTGTCAAATTTAATAAACACCGCCATTTTTATTGTTTCCTTTTTTTTTTTTTTGAAAAAATGACGATTGACATTTTGATTGTATCATCTATGACATTTAAGTATGATCGAATCGTGTTTCATTATTCCACTTCCGGACAAAAATTGTCTATGTTTCCTAAAAGGTTTTCGCGCACACTCTTTGCGCTCTAACATGTAAACCGCGACCTCTTGAAAATAATAAAATAAGATCACAATTTAAATAGAAAAACAAAAATAAATGATCCTACATTCTCATAGGTTGTGTACCTTGATTTAAGATATTAATGACCTACAATTTTTGCCTTGCAAACTATAAATGAGGCTGAGTAGTGAGTAATCCTAATCTTCAATATGTTGAAACATGAAAACAATGCTTTGACTATGAAATTGAAAATAATTTGATAGTTTCAGTGGTACTAAGTAGTCTGTGGTTTCGGTTTTGTTTGTGTTAACGTTTGCGTTGCACTGTGTGGTGTGAAGTTTTCCAACTGCCATTTGAATTAAGGTAAATTGCAAGTTTATAGTAATTACATTTCTGTCAGATTTGTGTTACACAAATTATACATATCTTTAAAAATAGTCACCGTGTTTAGTTGAAACAAAAAGTGTAATAATTGTACTTTCAAACTTATGAATAATGTATTCGTCAAGTACTGTGTACTATATTAAGTAATCTGTATTTACAGGTCGAAAACAAATTTAATTAGCTTTTTAACAGGAATATAAATATTTTGTTCAATCTACATAACCTTCGTCATACGAAGGGTTTAAAAGTCAGGCTATAAAGGGGTAGACATTTACTTTTTATTTTCATCAATCGTACTGAAATTGTCGGAAGATAATATTTTAGTGCCAATCATTTCGAAGATCATTGATCATGTTACTGAGATGTTCCATCAGGTAGGATAAAATACTTACAGGTAAGTAATATTTTTGTCACGTCCACACAACATGGTTTGATAAGTCAGTGTTAATGCAAGTTAATTTTACATAACGAGTAAAAATAATAATAATAAAAAAATGTTTAATTAAATTTTTATTGAATTGATATTCAATTATTTTTTGTGAAATTACTCCACTAGTTTGTTATAATTATTAATACAAAGATCGAACACTCAGAA
>NW_020654810.1:8357932-8389054 GCF_003589595.1 Hyposmocoma kahamanoa | reverse complement strand
TGTTATGTATTTAGTAAACAATACAATTATGTTATATATTAGGAACATGATAAGTATGTCAAATGTCATCTTTTATAATGTACAATTTACTAAAGCATTTTGTCAGATTCTTGTTTAGTTGAAGATATTAAAACTGTGTAGGGTGTGAAGATTTAGTCACTTGTATTGTGTTTAATTAGGTAGTGTAGGTACCTTCTGGGTCGTGAATACCTGTTTATGCATAAACTCATACTACTGGCTGTAGTTATGGTATTGCTTCCACCTACACATACAAAGTGTGACTAGTGGATGTTAAAATGCTAATATAATAATATGACATTGCCTCCATGTAGTAACTATACATTGAAACACCTGTTTCGTAATACGCCAGTATCGCCTAGATTCAGGCTTATTTTCCAGTCTTCCAACCCTACAGTGTAATAGGTGCGATACGAACCTTAAAATAACATTGGCTCTTCCGGTGAATATAAAGTAGGTGCCAACCACGGATTCTATAACGATGTTTTTCCACCTCACTGAGCAATCTAGAGAATTCACCCTTATCGACACTTATCACGACGATTTTCAACTCACTAAACAATTTTATAATATCACCCTTGTGGATAATTTTCAATTTTATCACGTTAGCTATGACTGTAATTCGGGCCTTGGTTTTTGCACGATTACAATGTGACACTTCACGTTAAATCGAATACACATGCACGAAACGGATGACTGATGTTGTTCAATGACACTTCTGTTCGATATTTACCTTAAATAATAATAACAAATCACTCCATTGTTTGAGGAAAGCAACAGTTAGTGGAAACTCGTACCGAAAATCAATAAAACATGAGTACTATCTTAAAATGTCTCGAAGCACGATGAGACAAAGCGTGTAGGCAGAGCGGTAACGTTTTGGTGGTCACTGCACCTAGTATTACTAACTAACGTTCCGAGCGTGCGTTTTCCATCGACTGACACACAACGCGACATAATGAATCAGTCCGCAAGGGGGCGCTGAGAACTGGTGGCCGCGCCGACGACGCGGGGCCACCGAAGCGCGGCGGGCGGGGACTTATCAATCTGACAATAGCAACAACGCTGACAATAGCAAGTTTAAATCCTCCGGGCAGTATTATTTTCTTCTAAGTGTCTGTACACAAAGAGGCGTACCTTCCAATCCATCCATTGAATGAGGAACTATAAACCCTACCGGAATATATGTATATCAAATGCTTGGCAATTGCAACCCTAATCGCCTCTTTCTCCAGCATATTCCAAAAATAATCGGTCCTGCGATTTACAAATCGTCTCAGGCAACATTCATCACGATACTTGTGTAACTACTGTTAGGTACTTAAAAAAAATCAATTCTAAAATAATAAAAAAAAAACTAATTTTCAAATTAAATATAGTTTTTCGAATTAAGCAAATTTCTGCTTACAAGTTTCAAAATTTAAATAAGTGCAACATACCTCGTAACTATAAAAACGTTAATACATATTCACAAAGCTGATGCAATCAATAACAGTTAGATTAAGATGTCCTACTTTATGCAATAATTACTCTGTAAATATTATGACCATATGTAGCGAGATTTTAACGATTCGAAAGCATTTCATGTTGAATTCTCAAATAATTATATAGATACCTTGGAAATGCACTCACACTTATGTATGTATGTATGTATATGCCTACATGCAGTCATCCTGTCTTGTGATCGAACAATATCGACCTTCAATAGACCGGTTGCGATACACTCACTTTGAATCAACAGCTGATATGATAATCTTATACCATGATGTCATCTCTCCAACACTTTAGGAACTACATTTTTAAGTTGATTTTCATAAATTCTTCACCGTTCATTGAAATCAAATGGTGGATACAGTAAGCTTACCTAGGAGACGCCTGTATCTATCCTACCCTTGAAGATGTTGGGATTTATATACACACGGAATAACTATATACCAGAAGCGAGCTTCATTCCCTTTACAGTACGCACGAAGAACGATAAAGCGCGCAACGCTTATTACTTAAATTTGGCATATTAATCAGATCTCAAATTAGTCACCTGCAGTTGTAGCATTTAAATAAATATAATGTTACTTATAGCAAACACTACTATAATCTACAAAGCTTACATTTAAAAGTAAATGAACCTGGACGGCCTCCTGAGACTCGTAGTCACAAAGAACACAGAACTAACAGCAAAAATATTCTCAAAAAGTTCAGTGGTTGTAGTGGGCGGTAAAGATGACAATGTTTTGTGCAACCTTTGTCATTAAGAGTGCTCAAGATTAGTCACTCCACGAGTGAAAGTAGCACATTTCTCTATGAATAAAATGAAACTAAAATGGACTAACGATGCTTGTAATGACTGGTTTGCAGACTAACATGATGAATACTAACATCATACTTAAATATGAGCTTAATGTTGGGAAGTGTGGTGAAATTATAGACACGAAGAGTCTGAATGGGATTTGAGGGTGTAGTCGAATACGACGCACTTATGTTCTTCATTACTCGCTACAAGCAAATACAGAGCATAATACTCGTATAAGAATAGAGCATCATTTACAGGTGCAGTTTCCTGGATTCACTACTCTAATTACTTTGTTTTGAGAAGCTTTAGAGTTTTCAAGGTTGTTGAAATTGTTATTGTTAAGAAACTATTGTTTATATGAAGTAAATTGTTTCGATTCTTAATAAGGACATGCAGATAATGTGTCTTCAGTTGCATGCACGAGAGACCGGTCTGGTAACTGGCCGCAGTGCCCTAGCGCATTCGCCTTCGAGTGCTAAGCTGACCATGTTTCACAAGTCGGCCACTGGGAAATTCTTACAACAGAGAATTCCTTTGTTATTCGAGTACTTATTGTGCACTATTTTGCAACACACTAATTTACCAAGTTAAATAACTACACACCTATGATTGTTCTTAGTTTTCATTTAAAATTGACTACGTTGTATTTCACCTGAGAAATATACCTAAATACGAATTTACAGAATGAAAGACAAAAAATAAGGTCAAAGTCGTACGACACGCCGATTTGCAAGATCTTTGTGAGATTCGAATTGCGATTCTTATCTCATTGAACCAATAAAGATAAACCTCAATTAAACCATGACTCGCGGTTTTTATTTACCGTGGCCGTAATAAGCAACAATTTTGTGAATTGAACTTTCTGACATCTGCAACCTACATTTTCGGTACCTATGTACACTTTTTAAAATTCATAAAAGAGTCAAGCGCTAAACAGCATTCAGAGAAAATTGCTCATAAGTAGCACTCAATCAAGCAATTATTAGAAAGCTGAACGAGACAAAAACTTGACAGTCAAGAATAATCAAACATATCATTACCTAACAAGGTATAATTCACACGAGCTATCGACTCATTTATTACGCCCGATACCAACTGACTTTCTAAACTTTTGCATAAATTAGGCACTTCCAAAGATTGGTGAAAGTGTATTCATAAAAAAAATTCATGTGCTATAAAAACCACTTTATTCCAAACTATAACAGTTTAATAATAGTTTCATTTCCTACATTGTCTTAATTTCTTATTGATGATTTTGGGCATCTCCTGCCGGAGGTCGGCTATCATTAGGGTATATGTATCTATCATAACAAGGATCTTGTGCTCAGGTCGACCCATGTCCGGAGAATTTTATGCCACGAAGTACGTCTTCTTCCAGGTGGTTGCTTTCCCTGTATCTTTCCTTGCATAATTAGTCGAAGTAGGTCGTATTTACCATTACGCATTATATAACCAAAGTACTGTAGTTTGCGTTTTTTAGCAGTACTCAAGACCTCTAATTTGTTATTAACCATCTGCAATACTCTTTCATTGGACACTGTCCGTCCACGATATTTTTAAAATTCTTATGTAGAATTTTAAGTCTTCAAATTTAAATGTGGTCCCATTTAAATTTAAAGAAAATATTCCATCTCACGGGTGGCAAACTAGGGGATGAATGACTTTTCAGATCGGTTTTTTAGTACTCTATACTGTTTTTAAAACAAACTAACGTGTCATGGACCACGTCAGCCGTGACAATGGGACCCGTTTTTTATTTGGACCGATTTAGATCAGAAAAAATAGTTTCATTTGCTATGTGTAACAATCACGAGAACCTAAGAACTTGAGAATTAAGATAATACTTCCACATTAATGTCAAGGGTAAACAGTGAGTAACAAAATTATATCAAGGAGGCAAACATATCTAATGGCAATAACGATTTGTCGTTTCGCCTTCACTACTGAAGTTAACTAGGAAAAACAGCGTAGAATACATACGTAGGTACAATAAATACTAGTTAAATAGGTACATCAACCTCATATTGCAGCTTTTGTGTTCCACAAACAGGTCGTTGGTTAACGAGGTCAACAAACTTGCTGTAAACACAAATGGGTTAGTAGATTCCGTTTTGTATTTGAACCTGAATATACGTATCTTTTTGCATATACTAGTATTATAATATCCAGTCTACTAAACGTGTAAACTTATATCTTCCGTAAATCTACAAATAATGTGGTACATTAGTGTTCCAAATTCAGGACCCCTTAACCTACTGACGAGTAATGCTACTGTTCCTCGTCAGTATAATTTTTGGTCATTTTCTCTGAAGTTGAAATTAATGCTTTGTACACGTATACATATATGAGTCGTCAAAAATTGATAATAATAATAACATTATTGTAAAAGACCCAATAATAAGTACAGAGACGTGTTTAGCTCCCAAAATAGGATCCCCTGCCCTATGGGTAGCTAGGTCTTACGTCTGTCACGTATATTGCCTTAAAATAACAATAACTAAGTCTGTTACAAAATAAATTTATAAAATATGATTAGCAGAACATAAAAAAGGAGGTAAGTGGTTTACCTACTTTTAATTTTGGGTACATAAATTAATTAATTACGTTATGAAGTATAGTTACAATGTTTATAAACACAACGAAAAACAGCCAACTCCAGTTCCAATAAAGAACAATAACATTCCAAGAAACATTTTCAAGGTAGGATTAAGATGCATTATTATAAAAAACAAAGTCACGGGGAGGTAGTCATAACTTCGTGCGATGGCCATTCACTAATCACCAGCACCAAAGAAACGTAGGTATGGCTGGAGATTAATTTCATTGAAAAATTTTAAATAGAGCCGCCCCGTTCTGAATCAGACGCTCTGTATAATTTTCCATGTATGCGTGGGTATATAATGTATAGATAAATAATAAATATTTTACAATTTAATATGATATACGTTCAGGTTGCTGTTATTTCAATTATGGTCTACGAAAATAAGTGCAACGAAAAACAACACATAACATGTAGTCGTTGTTTTGGCATTTATGCTAGTGATTTTCCCATCAAATTGAATTCATTCGATTTATTCTGTATCCTGCGCTGAACAAAATACAATGTTGAAAGAAACTTACGTCTATTTCGAAATTAATATCATAAAGCACACACAAAATCTTTATTTTACATTTCATAATGTAAAATAAAGTTGGATGAGGGAAATTACGCGCATAAGTAAAAATAATATTTCGGTGGTGATCTATTTCAATCATTCGTGTGCGAAAATAGCGCCGCCGCCGCGCGCTGTAGGCGCTACGGGAGGTCGAGCGATTCAACGGTATTAGATAATAATGTTGTAATCTAATGAACCAAAACTAATAACAAATATAATAATTATAACTAATAATTAAATTAATGAAAAATTATTAGTTTGGCCATAAAAATTTCTTCAACATTAGCATGTAATAAATGTTAAAGCGAACATAATGAAAACAAAACACAGTTGGTTACGATAAATAACTTAATAGCAGCCAATAAAATAATATTTTCATGTATGTACTAATGTGGCACACAACAAAACGTAATTTAAAAAGACAGCAAAATAATTCTTTGCGTACCTAATTATATTTTCGAGGAAACAAGTAACCGACGGATTTCACGTCAGTTGGAGGTATGGGAGCTATTTTTGCACGTCGTCGCAAGAGAAGCTATAATTAGAGAAGTAGACAAATATACGTAAGTACCTATCTAAGAAGTCTTTTAATAGCGATGTATGACGTGGGGTATGTACAAGATTAGACAGTTTACGAAAATGAAACAATTTGTCTTAGATAGTCATCAAGTGCTTACTTGATGTAATCTACAGTTCATTTCTAACATTTCGCATACATTCTGAAGGAATGTAATTTTGTTTAATTAAGTGTTTTTACTAAAACGTTACTTCCAGAAATTATTACGTAAGTCTTATTAGTTAGTCATAATCTAAAATCATTTCTGATATTTTGCATTGCAACCCTCTTTAGTGTCTAATTATTGTATAGTCTAAGGTAAGGTTTAAGCGTAAAATCTTACTAATATGTTGGATGGTACGTAGACAAGCAGGTAAAGCGAAGATTCGTATAACTGTTTTTTTAATTCGAAAAAAATCTCTTTTACAGTACAGCCGTTTTATCTTTTTCTGACATTTGGACAAATTCGAAGTGTTAGATTTTTTGTTAAGGAAAGTGTTCATAATATAACTCGTTAGTGGTAAAAGTGAAATTGGTGAGTAATTGAATTTATTTAATAAAGCGTCGACACGAACGATGCGTGATCGAGGCCGGTGAAACTATTCAGTTGTGTACTTCATGTACAGTCGAAATAAGCGATCCTATCATCACGTCATATATTTCATGCTTTTTAGAGAACGACGTCTTTTAAAACGGTACACATGACATCTTAATCTGTAAACGAGCTTAGAAATTCTTTCTCATACCACATTATAGAGTTTTGAGAGAAAGCTCATGAAAATTAACATTGTATTCAGCGAAAATATTAAATTATCTCCAAACTTCTCAAAACATTCATTCCAAGGTAAATGAACATTAGGAGCTTGACGAAAGAATGTTTATTATCATTCTGGCCCTTGGCTCATAGTATTTTACAAGTAGCAGATCATGTAGTACATTCGAAAAGTTAAAGTGAATGTATGTAGTTTATTTCACCGACCGTTTTAAAGAATATATATAAATATGATAATAAAAAATCGCTTTATATTACACGTCAAAAATACTACGTCTCGATATAGGAATGTCCATTTCACTTTTGCAATTTATAGTACCTACAAAGGCAAATTGAGTTTTACAAATTGTCAAAACGTGACTTAATGTGTATCAATTGAATGTAAATGACAAGCAAGCGTGGTCGTCATGGACCCAAATTTCTTCAAATTGCCGTCGTTAATTTCATTTTTTTAGTGATAATCGCCTACGCATTTAAACCTTCACTCTTTATTTCAAAATTAGTACATTTTTTTTAATAATACCTTAGTGGAACGTCACTTGTGACGGGATGGTCGTGCGCCTGGTGGCGTATGGCGATAAGCGACACGCCTATCCATAACCAATTGTAGCGCCACTTAGAGCTTTTAATTCATTTCATCCTGTAAAGTTGG
This sequence comes from Hyposmocoma kahamanoa, assembly GCF_003589595.1. Taxonomy (NCBI): domain Eukaryota; kingdom Metazoa; phylum Arthropoda; class Insecta; order Lepidoptera; family Cosmopterigidae; genus Hyposmocoma; species Hyposmocoma kahamanoa. The sequence continues at coordinate 8,381,611 of NW_020654810.1, read as the reverse complement.
CAAAAAGAGATAGTACCGATTGCCAGTTCACAGTCGATAAGTTGACAAGTCCTATGCCTGTAATTGCAGCAGCACCCTTACCTTTCCTCACATTACTGTTTGGCAGCAGAAATAGGTAAGGCAGTACTTCCCTGGGCGATATCTTTCATAAGGAGCTCAACTGATACTAAAGACGCTACATATCTAACAAACAGGTAAGTGCAACTGTTAGTATATCAAATATTATGGTTCTAGTACTTCTATACCTATTTATTAAATATGGTTCTGGTACTTCTGTGACCAGCGGTTAGCATCACTCTTTTGCGTTTCAGATGTAGGCTTATAACGTAAGTCAACCAATTAATACAGTTTTGTGTTGGACAAAGTTAAGGGCATTTATTGAGTGTCGTGTTATACCAGTATTATTATTAATAGTATTAATATATAATCTCATGATAGTTAAGATAGTACAATAAATATTGCAGTATAGTACACACAACTACCTCTAAAAACTATTTTTGGGTATATTAGGTGGACCTAGAATCATATGAATATACCCTGCATTTACTCTTTTGTCTTAGGGACGTTGCGCATAATAGGAAAAAAAACATTGTATGCAAAAGTTTATTTCATTATTCAACCTCACCAATGTGTAAAATATAAATAGGTGAAATAAAACCAATTGTCGAAGGTCAGGTATATTTGGCGTTCACTGTGCTTCTTTGAGATGTTACAATCTGTATAGTAGGAAGTAATCTCCACAAACACATTTAAACGAACGTTATACATCTCGCCAAAGTTATGTACAAAAACGTCGTCACACAAAAATTTGGTTCTGCAGTAAATACGTATTCTACGAATAATGGCAAGTTACTGAATCTTTGTATTACAATACTGGAGTAAGGACGTATGTATGTGGAGATTTAAAAGAATTTGAAATGATATACAGATTTTGAAAGATGATGAAGATTACGTCGCGTGTACACGTTAAGAAATTCGTCGTTTCTGCAACAGAAACAACGATAATGGCCTTATACACGACAAGAATTTTGTCGGATCTAGCCACGAAAATATTTTCGTGTCTGTTGCATACATGAAAATGATGAGTATGTACACGATACGAATGCTTTCGGGCAGATGTCTGTAGGGTAAACGTGTCAGTGCACTTCCAGGTAGCTGTCGTTTTACTACCGACTGTGTGAAGAAATATGTTGACTACTAATTAAAAAAAATGGTGATTGCAAATTATATGTATAGAATAATAAATATTATATTTCTCACCATGCCTCAAAAGTACGTCGTTTATCTTTATAAATCTCTAAGGTTTTGTCCCACAATACGGGTCGTTCCACTACTAAACTTATAAATAAATCATGCATTTTATTAGTTGCAATGAAATTAGTGGTGCAACAGTGGTACTTTGCAAAATTAGTCCACGCGCATAAATGTTCGTTTACTGACAATGCTCCCTATGCAATAGCGGCAGAGCGCGTCGCGTCGCGGGTAGACAAGATTTTTTTCTTGTCCGGCGCCGAGGCTGTGTACACAGTTCGTGTGTAGAAACGACACGTATTCTTGCATAGACCCGGCGACTTTTCTTAGCGTATACACACGCCCTTAGACTGTACTATAGAACTAGTCTGAGTAAAAGAGGAATGTTACATTGTTTGTTGTTATTGTAGAAAATTGTACTAAAGCCTCAGGACATTTTTCTGATAGTAAATTGTTGTTGTAAAATGTTTCAACACAAAAAGGTCCACATGTATACAAGAGCAGAAGGAAGTTTGAGGAGTATGATACTTTTTGTAATAGTGGATGAAAGATTAGGAAAAAAGGTGCTTGACACGCGAGTATACCGCGGAGTTGGTATCGACACCGACCACTTTCTGGTGGTTAGCCGAATAGCTGGACTTTTTACAAGGTGGCGGCATCGAGTAAAGGTACCTGTTAGTGTGCTAGAACGAATAAAAGTTGAGAATTTGCAGAAGACAGATGTGAAAAATGAATATGTGAGTAAACTGACTGAAAGGTTTGATGGACTAGACGAAGTACGTAGGATTGAAGATTTATGGAAGCTATTTAAGGAAGGAATGGTAGAGGTCGCTACTGATGTGTATGGAGTATCCAAAAGGAAAAAGGGCTGAAGACGAGGAATGTTTGTTTGGATGAAGATGTCCGGAATATTCTGTCTAATAAGAAGAAAGCGTCGTTAGAATGGTTATCTATGAAAGCTAATGAAAGAATACGAAAGGCAACGGAAGAGGGTGTAAACGAGGCAAGGAAAGAGTATAAAAGAATAAAACATGTAGCGAAAGATGTTGTAGGAAGGAAGAAAGAATGCCAGAAAGACGAGTTTGACAGGAGGTTATCTGATGACTTTCAAAGCAACCTTAAGTGCTTTTAGAAGTCCTTAAGAACAGCTAGAGGCAAAAATCACAACCTCGCACCTGCAAAAAATCCGAGACCACGATGGAAGTATAGTGAAAGGAGAAGAATGCGTATTAAAGAGATGGAAGGAGTATTTTGAAAGTTTGTTTGAGAAGGAAGATGTACAAATGCAGGCTCAGATCGCCATAGAGACGAGCCGAAGTCAAAATAAAAGTATAAGCATGGAAGAGATTATGAAGGCATTGAATACTATGAAATCTGGTAAAGCTGCGGGATATGACAGAATTGGTGTTGAAATGCTGAGGGCTGGACAGGGTGTGATCGCTAGTCAGCTGTACCGCCTTTCAACCTTTGTTGGTCAAGCGGCCGAGTGCCAGGAGACTGGGGCAAGGCTGTCATCGTACCATTATATAAGGTAAAATGGTCGCAGCAAGAGTGCAAAAATTACCGCGGAATCAGTCTTCTCAGCATTGTCGGCAAGATATTTGCAAAGGTATTGATTGAGAGAGTGATGAAAGAAACGGAAAAAAAGTTTGAGACGTGCAAGCGGGACTTAGAAGACGAATGGGATGCATGGATGAGGTCTTCTCCTTGCGAAACATAACCGAAAAGTTTTTGGCTAAAAGATAAAAAGTCTATTGCGGTTTTATAGACTTGGAGAAGGCCTACGACAGAGTGTCAAGGAAAGAATTGTGGTCGACATTGCCTATGTATGGGGTAGACGGCAGTCTAGTTTAGGCACTGAAATCTCTGAAGATTCCAGTGCCTGTGTCAGAATAAATGGTGCTTACACTGACTGGTTCGATATCGGGAAACGTGTTAGGGATGTGTAGCGTCGCCATGGCTGTTCAACCTAATTATGGACAATTGTTTGAAAGTTTTGAAAGAGAGTACGTGTGGGCTGAGAATGAATGGCTTACTCATTAAGTGCCTCCTATACGCCGATGAACAGGTGGTATTAGCGTCGTCAGTGGAGGAGTTGCAGAAGATGGTAAATATTATGCATGGTGCTCTTAATAGGAAAGGAATGAAAATTAATGTGGGAAAGACAAAAGTAATGGTTTTTTAAATAGAGGAAGATATGACGAATTGCACGATATTGATTGAAGGAGAGAAAGTGGAACAAGTGAAAGAGTTTGTGTATTTGGGTTCTATGTTTACGTGTGATGAAAAATGTGAAAGAGACATTGAAAGAAGAGTGAAAACAGGGAATCAAGTGAATGGTGCCTTTCATACCTTCATGGGTAGCCAGAAAGTGTCTAAAAAGGCACGATTGGCTGTGCATGGGGAGGTGTTGGTTCTTACACTTATGTATGGTAGTGAATGTTGAGTTTGGCAGAAGAAGCATGAAAGTAGAATTAATGCAGTCGAATGGCTGGAGTGACTCGGGTGGATAAATTACGGAACAGTGTGATAAGAGAGCGTCGATTGAGAAAGGGATACCTAGATGGTTCGGACATGTAGAGAGAATGAATGAAAGAAGAGTGACGAAACAGATTTATAAGGCGAGTGTGAGCGGGCAAGTTGGTATGGACCGACCAAGGAGAACTTATCATGACCAAATTAAGACCTAAAGAATCCTATCCTAAAGAAGGACCAGGTCAAGAGTACCCTTAACCGACGAACGTTTATGAAAGCATTGATGCGTGTTGATGAGGCGGAAGATGTGTATCAGGACCGCAGCAAGTGGAAGACTGTTGTTTCTGCCTACCCCGATGGGAAAAAGGCGTGAAGTGTATGTATGTATGTAAATTATATACAAAATATCAAATTAATTTAATGTTAAGAATGCATGTACAAACGTAACAAATAAACATAATCTATCGAGGCGAAGATTTCAAGAAGAGGTTTCTGAATAAAAAATGAGAAGGACTTTTTTACTGCAAAAGGATTTAATTAACTGTATTGTTTGGGTATTCGTTTAAGCTGAATAACTAAGCTGAAAAAGTATGTAGTCATTGCATACACAAAAAACGCATTAAAAAAAGCGTACATATTGTTATAAAAAATAAATTATATGTAATAATAAGCTACAGGGAGAAAAAATAGCGGATTTTGGTTACAGTTTTTATACGTATTAATTTTTAGTACGTTTTGAGTTTCTTAATTATTTGTTACATTTTTAAGCCGACGGCTTTATAGGCAATGGTCAATAATCGAATAATAATTATAAACTATGGTTCATCTATGGTTACAAACATTGACAGCATTCATAATCCAAAACAAAGAACGAATGAGATGGGAGTTTAATTGACTTCACTTGTTCTATAATGGATAACGTAAATCAAGAAACATGAATGAAATGTAGTTAAAAACATTATAGTCGTTACTAAATAGGCCAAATTTGACAGCTAAAGAAGGCAATAGTATGTAACTTTGAATGCGAACAACGAAACAATAAACAAACAATGATTAGCATAATTGAGTTTTAAAAAAATACATACATTTTATTGAAACATCATATAATATGGCAAAACATTTGAAGTACTGTTTTTGCACGAATTCCAAAATAAAATCAATTTTAAGTTACTCCGAAAGATCCTGAAAACAGTTACGTCCTCAAACTATTTTTTTTTAAATAATAGTGTTGTAAGCAATTAATCGCCAAAGTTCACAAGTCATCAATCAGTCTCGGAAAAAATATTGACTTATTAAATGTTGAAACAGAAATGTATAAAAATAGAAATGTTTAAAAATTGGTGTATGTTGAATACTTATGTATATTACATCTCTGACCACACTTATTGCAAATAATTTTTTAATTTATCAATTATAACAACCCCGTACTCATAGCCAGATTTGTATTTCCTTATGAAATCCTTGTTTTCTAGGTAACTTAATCTTTTTATGTAGTTGTTTTATCGATGAACATACTTATTTACACTGAATTCTCGTAATAAACCATTTATGAATATTATAAAATCAAAATCAAAAGAAATGGATACAATTCATCGGAATGTGGGACAATTTCACGAAAATAAGAGGAATTGCCACACAGAATGCAAGGAATTCTGTAAATGAATTGCTTTTAACAGAATTGCACGATTTGGCCTTTTAGGCTCCCTGAACAACAATGAACCGAAAAATAATCTAAACAATCACAAACTCAAATTTTTAATCGATTTTTCGTGAAAATCGTATAATGTGATTACCGATATGATTAGTCCACACCCCTATTCGCGTCACGATGACAAGTGTCAAATTTGGCCTCTTATTTGGTAACGACTATAACATATGAAAACGTACTTCCAACCTTCTTTCAACTTCTATACTTTCACGTCAATAATCCGATCTAAGTGATCCACTAACTTTTTTTATCTATTTTGCCTACGAAATAAATATGTAGGTAGAAGGTATATCTTTGATACACAGAAATCTAAATAATTAGGCAATTAGATTTCTGTACTTTGATATAAGACAGTTCACATGTTCACAAAAAAATGTTATTTACATTGAACACGCATTTTAGTACTGGCAGTTTTTAGTACATCCCTAAGAACACTTAAATAAATCTGTGCATGCCTTGGCTGGAAAATTAAAGAAGGCCTCAGTCTTATACTTGAAGCTCCACAAATGCCCCCGACAATACCTGTAACGACAATAGGTTTTTATGAAACTAAGTCTTATTAGTCGTTTTTCAAGACCTTTGTCGTAATGAATTAACGTACCTAAATTAAATTATTTATCTACGACCATTCCAATCTGAAATAGTTTTGTAGATACAGGGCACCAATGATGTGCACATGTCGACGTGACCAATGTTATTTCAAAGATAGTGGGATTGCAGTTTATGACAAAAAAAAAACAAATTGTGTAAAATTTACATTACCTAATGCTAGATAAACAAAAAAAATCCCAGTTAAAAACGAAATGTAACCTTGTAGATACAGATTAATATTTAGATATCACTTTAAATAATAAATTGCAATGGGTTCCACAAATACTATATAAGTTGTTGAAACAACAACAAAAAACGAAACTTTCAGGCATAGAAAGTTTTGATTGATTTATTTTAGCTACTTCCACAGTGGTAACATACGGTATCTTCCTTTGGGGAAATACAGCCGACATTAATATAGATAATATTACGACCTACAGAAGCGTGCTGTTAGATCTTACCGTAACGAGTAAATTGGGCAAGAGGTTATTGTTTTAAAGTAGTTTTGGATGATAAGCGAGACAGCATAGTTAAAAAAATATACGGATCTAAATTTTATCAGTGATCAGAATGGCAATAGATTAGTACAAAGCCAAAGGGAAAGGGGCACAAACAGGACTTAAATTATCGCAGAATCAGAATCTTATAATTTTTTATATTAAATATATATATATAATATAAACTAATAACATTATACTACGAACGACGTAATGGACTTTTTACGCAAATATCTAGCCGATAGGTTTTAATGCACGCAAACAATCGTTACAACTGCAACGACGCGACGTCTAAATAGTTCTCTGGTGGTTGAATAAATGAACACACGCATAAATATGCTGCTAAAACCATAACCCTCCTGGTTTCACACTGTAATCGAAGTAGAATAGGGAAAACCAATCATTTGCGACGCGAAAACTCTTAGGGAGTATACAGCGTGAAATCGTTAAGTGTGCCCAGGCGATTATTCCGTAAATATAAGCGATATCAAAAACTTTAAAAGTATGTTACGTATTAGTAAATAGACATAAATAACTTTTGCCTCTACGAATGTCATATACATTTTTTTAACGTTACAATTTTGGATATTTCTAATTTTATTTTTAAAAAGTCATTACTTATTAGACTTGTACGTCTTGAAACTTATCACCGGTCCCCGATCAGAGTCGATTTTTCGCCCTTCGGATGCAGAGCTAATACGTTAAGTATCAATTTTCGTAGGGCCGAGTGCGCGAACTAAAATGTTGCATTAATGGAGGGAATTTCTTTTGCACTCGAGCATGATTTACAATTCACGTCGCGGGACTGGGGTTAATTCTTTAATTTCATACGTTAACACTTGTGACTTATAATTAAAATTATGCTCATTATCCCTATAACCAAAATGCAATGACTTAAAACGTCTATTCAAAATTTATTTTAACAAAACTGCACACAGTCTTTGTTAACAGCCACGGCGACTTTTTATAAGGATATTATGATCTGGGTAATTTTCAGGCTAGTTTTCTCTACCAGATTTCGGTGGCAACTGCCTCCGTGGCCGAACGGTTATCATCCTGGACTGCCACGCTAGAGGTCCCGGATTCGATTCCTGTGCCGAGAGAAATATTTGTATGGGCTATATTTATTTCACTCGTGAGTTTGTGTGTAATTTGTGGTCGTCTATGTGCGTCCATGGCACCTGCGATACAGGGTTTCCCTAGTGCGGGGCTATGAGTCTCGTTATTACTATTATGTATTTTAGACTCTGTTAGACTTATTATTATTATATTTATTATTATTATTATTTATTATATTAAATATTATACGTAGAATATTGTCATGAAGTATTATTTCATATTCGACTGTAGTAACCTGAAATATTATTGAATATTTCGCTATAATTTACTCGAATACATAAATAATAAACATTGCCACCGAAATTAGGTAGAGAAAGCTAACCTGAAAGTAACCCGTCTACTCGCAATATGCTCTAAGTACTCGCATTTAAAAAATATACTAATGTACTTACCATTGCTTAATAAATCTCTTTGTATTCGATTACGCATATCCTCGTTTACACAAGTAAACGCTAGCATTGTTCCTCTACCCCGCACATTGCTAATTAAGTTTGGGAATTCGATTTCCAGTTCATGGAGTCCTTTCTTGAGGCATATACCACTGTATCTCACCAATGAAAGCAAGTTTTGCGCACGTATGACATGCAGAACCTTTTCCAGCAAAATTAATTTTGACGGCTCTCCCGCCCACGTATTGAAAATTCGGTAAGGATGTGGAGCGCTATAAACGTAAAACCATTCTTAGTTGTAATTCAGCATATCAGTATTGCATATAATATAATGTAATATGATATGATATATGATATGATATGATATGATATGGTATGGTATGGTATGGTATGGTATGGTATGGTATGATATGCTATGATATGATATGATATGATATGATATGATATGGTATGGTATGGTATGGTATGGTATGGTATGGTATGATATGATATGATATATAATATAATACAATAATACAGTATGTTTATTAGGTACTTCCTCTATCTTCGCTATTCATAAATTGCTAACAAACGCCACAGTGTTCCTTTTAAATACAAATTAAAAATTTACCTACTATGCTTACAAGTGACTTTCTTTATAGTTATTGTTATAATCAAACTTAACGCTTATAAACTTACAAATATTCGGACGCAAAATAAAATCCACCAGTTATCATCTTTTTGCTAAAGACAACAATGTCGGGAGGTGATGGAAGGTCAAAGTGTTCGTGGCACCAAAATCTACCAGTTGGTCCACAACCAGTTTGAATCTCGTCTAAAATAAAAGCTATACAGTTCTGAAACAATCGATAAATACTTTCATAGACATTTTCGCTTTATACAATATACTATATATATATATATATATATATATATATATATATATATACACACATACATATATATACAACTCGCCAAACACCATCGGTTTAAAAAAATAATTTAAAATGAATCTATTTCTTAATTTGGTTCAACAATGTTCGATTAGGTTCTCTAATTAAGCAAATGTATGCTTATGTTGAGAACTCGATGAATGTCGAAAACAATATTTTTTAAATTTTAATAGTGGTCACACCACGATAATAAGCAGATTACTACAGTCAAGAGCACCTCAAGCTTGACGCTTTGGACCGTTCTTATCCTAAAAGGCTCACAGCCCCATATTTTTCTACATTAGTTTTGATTATAGTGACCCTCCCTACCGACCCTTAGGGTATACGAGAAGGGCACTACTATAACCTGTGCGTGCATAGCAGTGGCGATGCGTCCATATAACCCGATTCCCATCGGCTTGCCTAAAATTTTCCACGTGTTATCAAAAGATTCACTAGACAGCGCGCATACCGTACCACTTAAAAATGTTATATTCAACATTTCAAATAATTGATTAATAAACATGGTTAAGTCCTTGAGAATACGAAGTACTGTAGCCTTCCCGATGGATCTCAACCAATCAGCAGCACGAATAAGCCGGACATCGTTTCGGCTTTCAATTCATTCATGAAATCTATTCGCTCATATCAAAATACACGCACACTTTTGCAAAAAGCCATAGTAGAATACGACTTAATAATGGCTACCCTTAACTCGAAGATTATAGAGGTTGTTGTCGAATAGCATTCACGTCAATTTAAATCTTATTTCCACTTCGTACGGTTTAGTTTTAAAGACTAATGATTTCGGCAATAACCGCCAACTTACTGGAATAAACTTTAAGTTTGTCAGCTATGATATTAATACAACTAAATTCTAAATAAGATTTTAACTGTGCTTTAATCTGTGTCGTGCGTTCTACTTATAATTGTAAGTCAATGGTTCTACTCCATTTATTTGAGTAATAATTTTTATGATAATAATATTCTATATTTATCTTTCATTTATACTCGCGAGAATAAAAGAGACATAAGATTTCGTAATGTTTTTACAATTTGATATTGTTGGAGTCTGATTTGCCCGCGTATTTAATTATTACGATTACAACGTTGTTGTCTTAAAATTAGTGATTAAAATGAAAACAAGTGGGACATAGATTGAACTGCTGGTTCATTTCATAGAACAGTGAGTGTTGTGACGTGGGCTTCAAATAAGAAGCTTGCAGTGACCCCAGCATTTAAAGGATTAATATCTAAATATTTTTCTTTTAATGTATATGAATATGGGGATATCAATAAACCCACTAAAACGCTCAAGAATGTTAATGCTGACCCAGCAGGCGACAATAACATTAATGAAAGGTGCAAAAAGGTGTGCAAAATTATGGATACGTATATTACAGCTAATGTATGGTTCGTTTTTAAGTTATCTTTAACTTTAATACTCGTTTTTAAGTTAAAGATAACTTAAAAACGAGTATTAAAGAACTAAAGACTATTCTTATTGGTGTCGATTGCTTGCTATTGTATTGTATTGTAAAGAAGGAGGAGGAGGAAGAAGGAATTAAACTTTAAATGATTTCTTTTACATGTGAAGGCTTCAAATTATTTAACGGTTAGGAAATTAAACTATTTTTCCGTATTTAAATCGCGTATATTTGTTTTTTCAAACAAACCGATGTTTCGGGCCCTTTACAGGTCCCATGGTCACGAATGACCAGAAAAATAGTTTCATTTCCTATGTGTTGTTACACATAGAAAAGGAAACTATTTCGCGAAAACCTGAGAACTCAATATATTTACTGTTTTTTTTTGTGTTACTTACCTCTTTCATAAGTGAAATTTCGAACATACACTTGTAAAAGCCCTTGTAATGTTCGAAACGTTTTACGCTATGTTGTGGCTTTGAAAACGAGTCGGTCTGCGTTTATGACGGAAAAATACACTATCGAAATATGTTGCTATAATTACGATTTTAACGCTAACGCGTTCGATGCGTTTCTTGTGACGAAAAACTTACACTCAGGCTTACGTAGATGTTTGTGCGTTCGTGTTATTATAATAAAATTAGTAGTTGTAATTAAAAATTTTAATAGCAAAATTTGCTTCACCGTTAAATAAATATAATATATAATATAATAAATATAAAATATAGTAAATATTTAAAGTAGTTAATTTACTACATTTGGCACTCAATTTAACAGTGAAATCCAGTGTATCTTGTATTCTAATAAGTGTTACCAAGACTCCTTTTTAACGGGAAAAGAAGTTTTTGTTAAGCACTTTTAGTTTTGCTCCCGCTTTACTAACGGCAATTTTCACGCCTCGCCACTGGTGCACAGGAACCCTACAAGTTCAGGTTCTGACCCCTGATCAGTCAGTGTACAGGGTTGTCACAGCTTCTGTCACTGACTTCACCCGGTTCTCAAGAGGCTAGTGCCTCGGGTGGCCACCCCGGGTGCACGTACAGCACCCTCCCTATTTTCCAGATAGGTACCAGAGCTGTGGACGCCGCTCACTTCCCATTGCGCATTGCACAACCAGCGGTTGCCACCGCTCAGCCGTCGACTCTAAGTCCACTACCAAATCTGCTCATTGGTGGCGGAGCTGTAAGGCACGCACACTTTCCGACGTCGAAAAACGACGTCTTCCTAGTTCCCAATAACCTAAGCGGCTGGAGGGACTGGAGGATATCTAGTTTATCCTGTACTAGCTCTCCAGGCTAGTGCCGGTTCTTGTAGTTTGCGAACGGCTAGACAGCCACTGCTTAGAGGGCAGCAGATGTTTCTGTACTAAAATCTGTCTAAAGTACACAAAACTATGGAGCTAGTTTTTAGGTTATGCTCGAGCTTAAAGAGATAACTCGCTATAACCTGATTTTAACAGAAAATTAAAAAATTCGAATATTTTATCTTATGCTCTTGCGATTTATAACATATGTTCACTTTTCAGTTTGTGGGAAGTTTAATATGCCAGTTTGAATACCATGAAAAAATGTTGAAGTCGTTTATGTACCCCAAATTTGAAAGTTTAGACAGCAAAGAAAGGGGTTAATGACCATAGTTGTTATCTACTACATAGCTGAAAAATACTGTTTAACCTGTTTACAAATTTCCTGAAGCGACTTAAAGAAATCAGCCGAAGCTTCATTGTCACCACTTTCACATTGTATTGGCTCAATGATTAATGCAGCGATTGGATGTCCCTTATATTTGTAATTTTTTATTTGACAACACACCGTCTCAAGGCATCTGTAAGAAGAATTTAGTTAATAGACACGTATGTAGGTACTACACACAACAACGACGAGTGGATACTAAAGGTATTTTAAATAGGAAAATCATCAATTCCACAAATAAGGTGGGAAGGTACCTATCAACCTTACAAGTATCCAAAGGATCTAGTGTACTGTATACTAATGTATGCTTTAAATTTCCTATGGTGTAGGAAATTTAAAGCATATTACTATTATTAGTATAAAGGTGCGTTTAGATCTGACAAATCCGCTGTTTGTATCAAAGCATTGTTCAATCGCACCACATACGTAAAACACAACTCTTTCCTGAGCCTTTCGCAAACAGGCGCATTCGCGAAATTTGTACCCACCCTAACGTATTTTTTAGAAAGGCTTACAAAAACATTATTATGTACCTACATTTAGGTACTTACCTACCTCTCATCCTCTAGTTTGTTTTCCAAATTATGCTGAGTAAGAGGATATTTGTATTTTGGGAAATCAGCTACAGGCCAATTAAATGCCGGAATGTCCAATTTATGAATAGCTTTTGATCTAGTCGCAGATAGCGCTCCAAATGTTCGCCCATGGAAACAACCCTAAAAATGTAGGCAAATCCTCGATTACCTATAGCTAAATAATGTAAAAAATACTTTTTTGACAATTTTCAATTGGCATATTATATTTCCAGACATATCTTTTTCAGTCTTTAATGTAAGCCTTTCCCAAAAAGGACAATTTGCTATTTACGCTTAGCACTTGGAAGATCGGCGACCAGCGGAAAATAACGGCACTCTTATAATATTGAAAACTAAGATATATTGTATCTACCAAGATTTTTTGCTCTAGGTTTGCCAAAGCGCGTGGAAAAACAACCCGGCATTGGCCATATTAGTAATCGGGAAGTGTTCTAATGAATGTCGTCAGCTTACAAAATGTGTGTTGAATTACAGAAATAAATTGTTCATTCTATAACATTTCTCAACTATTTTTTTTACTTAACCTCGAATAATTTGCATTGAGAAAACCACGTGCATAAAATACTGAGAACGCAGACACATACCCGAAAAGACAACACAGATAGCTTAGCGGATCCTGGTGGTTCATTGCACATTACAGTGTCTAGTTCAGCTTGTGTGAATTGTATAGAATTTCCTCTTTGTAATTTACGATACGCATAAAACGCAACCTTCAAAGCATTCTCAATAGAACAAGCGCCGCACATCATAGTATGCACATGTGTCATGCATTGTGGTGCACAACTTAAAAGCACTTGTTCTAGTTTGTCAGGCCAGTCCCTTGGAGGAAATACGCTAAGTGCCGGACGATTGATTAAGGCATTCTGTAAATGTTAAACATTGCTTTTTACTGAATGTAATAATAGTGATATAATAATAAAATGTCATAATAATAACGCACACACTCAACATAACCCCGCACTAGGGAAACCCTGGGTCGGGGGTGCCATGGACACACACATAGACAACCACAAATTACACCCAAACTCACGAGATAAATAAATGTAGGCCCTACAAATATTTCTTCCGGCCTCGAAATCGATCCTGGGACCTCTGCGTGGCAGTCCCGCATGGTAACTGTACGGTCACGGAGGCAGCAATTATAAGCAAATGATTGAACGTAGGGCTTAGATGAGGAAAACAGGAGCCCAAACCAGGTAAATCCTATGGTACACCTGGCTACCCCTCTCAGTAATAGCACCATATATTTGATACAAAATGAAGCAGAAAATCTCTTTCTATTTACCTAGAGTCAAACAGGAGGCAAAAAAAGTAAGAAACATATAAGTGGTAAATAGCAACTTAAAATTAGTTATGTATGGTATGGTAATAAACTAACTATGTTATAAGGGTTACTGCTGAAAGCGTTGATAAGTTCAGGATGATTGTATCCAAGAGGTAGTGACGCTATTTGTGTGAACACGTCTAAAAGCATATTTCCATCCGCATCCGCCAAATAATTTCCCGCACTTTTATCATAATCGGCAAATAATACCACGGATCCAGCTTGCTGTAATAGATAGTATAGGTATAAATACACTATTACGAAATAGGTATATCTAGCATCATCATTAGCTGCAAAACCTTAAGTTATAGTTAATAACACTCTTAAAAGTAAATCTTAAATCAAAGCTTGCACAATGAATTTGTCAATGACGGAATGAAAGGAATTTGGTTCGAAATACAATATTACGTGGCACAGCGCCTGCGTTGCGGCCCGATGCACAATCATCTGATTACCAACTTTGCTTCGTAGGTACTTTTTCTGAGCTTATGAGTGATATAAACATGATAATTTTTTATTTACTACAATAATAATATGAAATTTACTCTTAATTAAGCTGTCTCGTACTTTAGTTCCAAATTTACATAGAAATTCAGATAAGTAGCTTTTGCGTATTTCAAAAATTGGGATCATCTACAAGGACGCGTGCTAATAATGATAGTTACTTCACAATGTGTCAGATCTTGGTCAATTTAAGTTGAAGTTGTGGGCTTTATGGTATAAATATAGAATTAAATATAAATCGTCATGAATATTCTTGAAAGTGCTCTAGTGATCATCGTAGTTCTTGTAGATACGCAATTCTGCTTTGCTCTTGGTTATGTGAGGATGTTCTAAATTGTCGGTAATCCAACAACCACTGCTAGGGTCCTAATATGGTTTCACGGATAAGCTGTCGTTGGTTAGGGTGGAATTCTCTGTGAAATCGTGAACCCGTTGGCGCGTTCTCAACAAATACGTAATAAGCTAGCACCATAAACGCATAACCCCGGTTCGGGAGCCATCATGCACCACTAAAACAGCCTCTCACATAACCTCACCGGTAGCTTTTCGCAGGTAACTGAAGCTTGGCGAAGGGGTATACGTTGTCGTCAGCTCTCATCTTACAATACGGGATTTCGAAACCCATTCGAAAATTTGTTTTGAATTGAAAAGAATAATAATAATATCAGTCAACCGTGACTATGGGACCTGCAAAGGGCCCTAAACGTTGGTTTGTTTGAAAAAACAACTCGCGCGCGATTCAAATCCGGAAAAATAGTTTCATTTCCTAAATAATAATACTTTTTTATTTATTTTAGTAATATACCGTACTTCAGGACGGTACCTATTTAATCTATATCTATTGATATACACTTTTCTTAACACTGTAATATTGGTAATCATTCCCTTACCTATGACTTACTTAAGCGGGTTATGTACTCACTAAATGTTTTTTATGTCACGGGACAAAATTGTAATAAGTAATTGTATCAACAACTGTTACTTGGCGATTCCCTTTGAAATCTCAAAAAGGACCCATTTTAACCAAAATGTTACTAACGTCTCAAAACTTTACATTCATGAAGTTTTCGCAGAGTTTCTACACTTACGGGGTATAAACTTCAAGCCTCGAGCTATTGTCAATATAAAACACAATAACTATGGTTAGGATAGCATCTTAAAGCAACAAAAAGACGACACATTCACGGAAAATTTCATACCGTCATGTTACAATCACGCTTAAAACTAAGTGTTTAGTGCAATATTCACCTGGATTCTATTAAGTTGAAGATATAATACTTTAGACCTTGGTCCCGGTACCGGAGTTTTCAGTATTGGTCCATAAGGTTCTCCTGTTATACACGCCAATTCATTTGAGCCGTCGTGGCAGGCACAGTTCAAAAGATCTGTCAAAAAAAGTTGATAGCACATGAAACTTTTGAAATCTGCAACATGTATACGAAATAACTTAAACGGCTGTAAAGTAAGCTTACAAGCAGTAAAATAATATACTTACGATTATTACATAATAATTTTCTTGTTAAAAATAAACATTTTCTCCGGAACATGTTTGATATTGTTCATGGAAAAAAATACGAAGGTGTTATAATTATAGTACTCAAAAATTCTGTGAATTAGACAAAATATATATTTTTAAAATATATTATGTAACAAATAAATTCATATAAAGTGCAATATTTTATTACTACACAAATTCCTCATCATGTCAGACTTGTGATGAGCTATGGATCAAAGAGTGATAGATTGGCTTGTCGATTGGTTATCGAATTTCGAAATTGTCATAGACGCATGCAGTTTGTTCAACTTTGTGATGTTTGTTTTGGTGCCATTGACTTACTTTGGTGCTCTCAGAATAATCACTGTCCAGATCAGCACTGTTCTGG
Organism: Hyposmocoma kahamanoa; assembly: GCF_003589595.1. Taxonomy (NCBI): domain Eukaryota; kingdom Metazoa; phylum Arthropoda; class Insecta; order Lepidoptera; family Cosmopterigidae; genus Hyposmocoma; species Hyposmocoma kahamanoa. The sequence continues at coordinate 8,365,245 of NW_020654810.1, read as the reverse complement.
GTTTATATAATACGATTTTGTATAGTATCTTGTGATGTGAGTCCTTAAAATTAGATCGAGACGCGGTATGGAAATATCGATACAGCGCTTGCAGCGGGATCATTTTCACGCCATAACACAAGGAGCACACTTTACACGCCTCAAAACTATTATATCTATAAATGGTTTTAGAAAAAAGAAATTGCTCTTATAGACTTATTTCACTCAAGTCAAAATTTTAAAACCTTCATAACTCTTAATTTGCGGAAGTCGCTGATTCGAGACGGACCCATTTCCGGTTCTTATGGACGGCTAATTAACTTCCGCAAGTTAAGAGTTAATACCAAACAACTTAATTAAGTGTGATCTCTCTTAAGATTTACTCTTATAGCTCTTATTTTAAGTTCATCTATAGATCAAATGATTATTTTTAGTAAAATTGTTCTATACACATCCAATTAAGACTATTAATACACTAAAAACCAAACTGTTCTTAAGTTTATTCTAGATATATTTCATTTATAGACATTCTGTAGTGTTTATGCTTATTGACAAACACGTTATAGCGCGTCTTCAGTAGATTTTATTTAAAAAAAATACTATAATTAGGGTTTTTACTCTATTGGACGTAGTAAGAGTTCATGCAAAACGGATAAAGTAAAGAATATTAAAAGATGTGGTGAAGATGGTAAATCTTGAATATTATGTCACATCATTCGATACATTAGTCGGTAATTCGCGCGCGAGCCGGTCATGCTGCATTTTTGTTTGTTGACAAATAAACAAACATTGTGAAGTTATTCCGTGTTCTGAAGTAATAAAAAAATGAAATGGGCGCGTAAACTACTGTACTTCAATGTTGTGTATGTGTATTGTGCCGTCTATCAATAGAATACAGTGAAATCATTGTGTGAAATGTGGTTGGCGTGAAGACATAACCTCAATTTTGTAATGAAAATTTTGTTTCTTCCAACATAACTTAAGTATGTCATTGAAATATACCTTATCTGATAGGGAATTTATCCACCTTGCTAGGCATATATAACACATTCCATATAATTATACAAACTAACGTTTTTTTGCAACAAATTGACTTTCTTAAATTGTTTTTTTGACCTTGTGTGACGTGTGAAAGGATATTTATTTAAAATGCTCATCATTCATTACTCCATAAAAAGGTTTTGTAATACTGTCAAAAGAAAAAATCGCTTTGAAACATCGCGTTTTGTAGACAATTATAAAAGCGTCATAGAAGTGAATATTCTTCTACAAGATCAATTACAATAAAGGAAGTAAAAATAATCTTTTCGTGTTCTAATCGTTTCGTGATAAAGCTATAGACAAAATGCTCCAACAGTGTTTTGAAAAAAGCTTTAAATTCTTATCGCCATTTTTATTTTTAAAGAATGACTATGATGTAGCCGAGAAAAATTTCTTTTCTTTTAAAAAATTAAATCTAAGTTGAAATTGGCGTGAAGAAGCCTAGAACTTCTTGGAAATAGTTTGTTCTGTGAGTTATTTTGTATATTTAAGCTTTCTATAAATATTTAAAACCGAAAATCAATAACTGTATTTTTATTACATTTATATATAAACATAAATATGACAGTTTTTTCATTACTTTTCACAATGTATTTAAAGTCGCACGTCAATTCGCGCTTTCTAAACGATTAAACATTGCGCGAAAAACTCAGAAATATTATATCTAATTTCGCCATGTTGCAATTTTGATAGTTTATATTTTGTAAGCCATTAAACTTGAAATCTATTAGTATTAAGTGAATTGTGTCTTATATTTGTAACGTTTTTGTTACTTTGGTTCTAAAATAGCATTACTAAGAAAACTATCATAGACTATAAATTATCTAAAAACTGTCTACAAGGCTAAATCCTGTCTACAAATGGTCTTGTAGCGTTCTAGAAGGGTTACTTGAGAAAAAAGATAAGAATCACTACCTACAGATAATTTCTCAAAGCACTCTTGTGATCTACTAAAAAACTTGTGCCCACTTTTACTTTAAATTATATAGAAACCTTCTTCAAGATATCTTGAGGGAATTTGAACTCTTAAAATGTACAATCGAATTAAATTCTATTAGATATCTTATAGTACATATTTAGATATAGATGTGCTGCTTGGGAACTTCGAAATTATATATTTTGTTAACTGACGTGTAAACGGGAACATGGGACGGGAACCAATAGTCGACGATCATGATAAAGTATATCCCGGCTAATATTTCTCGAATCAACGCCGATTTACAAGGATTATTGGGTCGGTTAAAATCGGGAGTGTTACACGAACTAACGCGATTCGAACTCCCAGCTTAATAACAGACAACCAGCCACAACCAGCAAAGGAAACCAAAATATACTTGAAATATCAGGTAGGTTAACTCTGGCAGACGAAATCTTGTCGAGAATCTATGGGTAGTGGATTGAATTTGAATCTTAAAGCAATCTCCGATTAGGGCGATGATAATTTTGTCAAATTCGCTAACAATTCGCAGGCGTGTCTATTTTCCATTAAACGGAGTCCCTTTGACCTAATTTTTCGTGACTTGACAGCTTAGCGGCAGAAACAGGGAAGATGGCAGCACTTCCCTAAATGAACTCTTTCACGAGTAACTCTACTGCTACTACAATGCCCAATGCATACCGATGACTGACTGTCTCGTCTTCTTGGAATGGACCCGTCATCCAATGTGAATTTTAATTCATTAATGTTGCCTGGCTATCGATATTCTACAGGATATTATATCACGGAGAGTGTGCGATTTAATTGCATGATTTGATTTCGCCTTCCCCTTTCCATCATCGGGAGACTAGCCGCTAACTACCTGGTGTTCAACCCATGTTGTGGATATTCCAAGGTTTCGCACGAAGCGTTTTGCTTCCACATGTATATGGCGAACGGATATGGAGTGGAATTCTCTGCCTTCAGATTTATTCCCTGAACACTATGACTTGGGCCTTTCCAAAGCGAGAGTGAATAGGTATTATTTGGGTGTGCATGCTCCATCGTCAACATCATCACTGTACCAGGGGTGATGCGAGGTCAAATGCGCTCTTATTTTTTTTTATAAAAAAAGAATCGATCGGACGATCGTGGATGGGAAAGAAGAAAACCTGACCCAACAATGTTCAGTCCTATAATACGAACCCAGTATCACGTAATGTATTGCCATTCAGAACTAATAAAAAACCAATGATCTAAATGTGCGAAAGTGCATCTTCCCAGAGTGTTGGTTATGTTCTTCTGTGTATTAGGCATTCTCATTTGCCGCCTGAAATGCTTGATAACTATAGTGGTGCCAGTAGTTAAAAATAAAACGGTGGATATTGCCAGTCATTAAAATTACCGTCCGATATCGCTGGCCACAGTTGTTGCTAGGGTGTTGGACAGTCTGCTAGAGAAATATTTGAACATGCACGACGCTCAGTTCGGCTTTAGGCCAGGGCTTCCCACAAAAAGCGCCATTTTATGTCTTAAGCAGACTGTCCGATACTACACAGAAAGACGCACGCCGTATAAGCCTGTTTTCTTGATCTTTCTAAAGCTTTTGACCTGGTGGTTTATAATATTTGTATATAATGTATTATGTTTATTTTATACCGTATAAATTAACCATAAAATTTAGGCTTATGATATTTTTTTCTGTTTTAAGTGTAGCACCTACCTTTTGTTTTTTTTTCTGTTTGGCCCAATGGTTGACTGGTAGAGAATGCCTTATGGCATTAAGTTCGCCATTTGTACATTAATGTATTGTGCAGAAAGATTAAATAAATAAATATTCTCTGGGACAAGCTCGAGAAGGCAGGCGTACACACGGACCTGATAAGTGTGCTAAAGTGCAGGTACACGAACCATCAAAATAATGTGAGGAGGGAGACAGGGGGGGTTGGCCTCGCCAAAGCTCTTCAACCTGTACGTAAACGAGCTGATCGTTGGACTCGGCAGTAAGCATGTCGGATGTATCGACGGCGTAACATAATAAATAACATCAATTATGCCGACGATATAGCGCTGCTGGGTCCAGCGGCGGACTCAATTGCGAAGCTCCTTCGGTTTTGTGAGCAGTATACGAGTACGCATGACCTTGTAAGGTCGAACGAATCATGGACAGTTTAAGGATATTTTTTGTTTTAGTCTTTTAATTTCGATGAGTTATCCTGTGCAACTCGAGGAAAGGTTTAATTGATCAAAAAGTCTTCAAATAACGCTTGAAAGTGCTTTACTCATATCAATTAATAAAGAAAACATTGTTATTCGAGAAAAAGTAGACCCGGAGTATCCTTATATGGACAGCCCAATTTCCAATTATGGACACCCCGTCATGGACGGTTTTCAGTCATGGACACCCCGTCCCCGACACCTAAACATGAACGATCAACTATTTAGCCAAATTAACAAATTCAATCATAAAAAACGAGTTCTTGCATGGTACTTAAACTTATATGTACTTATATTCATATGACCCATTTGTGACTGGTAACAATGGGTGGTCATTCGATTCAGTGCCAGCAGTAAGCGGACACTGTTTCCATTACAGTGTAGACTTAAAATAATGTAACAAGCTATAAACTAAATTAAAAGTCTGGCTTATAAAGACGGTAAAAACAAGTAAAGCTCTTTATTGATAAAATCCGATTATGGACAAAAATGTCCATGATTGGGTAAATAGCTAAATGAGATCCAGTAATACACATTTCAAATTTTCAATAGACGTTATGTTATTCTTTTACGGTTATGTTTTGTTTAGATGCTTAAAGCAAAAATAATTTAACTGCCTTAGTGGCTGAACGGTTACCATGCCATGACTGTCACGCAGAGGTCCCAGGTTCAATTCCTGAGCCGGGAGTAATATTTGTATGGCCTACATTTATTTATCTCGTGAGTTTGGGTGTAATTTGTGATCGTCTATGTGTGTGTCCATGCACCCGCGACACAGGGTTTCCCTAGTGCGGAGCTATGTTGAGTGTGTGCGTTATTACAAAAAAAAAGATACCAAAACAAAAAATAACCATAGAAGTCACCACACTCTTAAATACCACATTCAAATATGATTATAAAAAACGTAGCTACCTGAGGCGCGATCCTTAAAGCAATTCGTTTTATGTTAAATTTATTATATCCGTCGTAATTCGCACAGCGATAATGTGGGAATAAAGATGGCCGCCAGCTGTCAAAATTTAACTGATGTCTTCCACTTTGATCAAAAATGATAAAAAAATTTTGAAAGTGAAAAGAAATAATTAGCGTTTCCTTATTTTTAGCGGTATAGTTAAAAAATGTTCATGATTGGTGCACTGTCCATCATCGGTTCCACAACCTTATATAATTGTGTCAAGGGTGAGTTTATAGTCTTTGGGATCCCCGGTAGGGTGATATCTTATGAACCTAGAATTAATCTTAATGAGGTGGCACTAAAGAGGGTGTGCAAATTTAAAGATCTAGGACATTACAGCCAGTACACTGGTGGCGAACATGATCACGATTTTATATCTTGAACGAACGCTGATAAATTAATTTAAGTTTTCTCTTAATTCAAATCTTGTAAAGGAGCGCTATTGAACTTTACGATCAACGTCTGTCCACATATCAGACTTACATATTAATTTGTGGGTTGCACAACAGGTGTCAGTTCCAATTATATATATCATATAAATTGTGATATCGAGTTAATGTGTCCCGTACATATCTTAACACTTTAATTTACATTATAAGTCCGACAATCCGATTAAAAATCTTAAGCCTTTAAAAAACCTTTTCACCTCACTAGCTCGGAAAGGCCTTCTTTCTCATTAGAAATCCGCGCGCAAAAGCACTATTTTTTACAAAAAGTTTTTGAAATTCGAACTTGACGATGGACTGTGATGCGCTTAACTTTTTCTTTCGATGAAAAAAAAACTGACACGTTAAACTACGCGATTTGCCGTACCTACCTTAATTATTAATTATGTAATATAAATCCGTTGGTGCCTATATTTTATTCTTAGTATTGTTGACATTAGATTGACAACGATAACAAATTTTTAAAGGATTTCAAAAAAAGAATGAATTCGACTGTTTTTTTTTGTGTATGTATGTTACGCGATTAACTCGCATTTGTGAACCGCTATAAGTGATTTTTATTGTTGGAAAGAGGGTAAGTACCATTTAAATTTGAATAAAATATTCCACCTCTTAAGGGTAGCAAACTAGGGGATGAATAACTTGAGGTTGGTTTTTTAGTATGCTGTACTGAAATTACGTTTATTACATTATTTTAATTAAACTAAACTCATTTGTTATAGTTCAACTTTTTTTTTTCATCTACTATTTTCCCGCTATAGTGAGGTGAAAAGTTGTGTGTTTCGCTCGGTAGCAAAGTTGTTTTACGTCTCGTGGCTTGAAATACAATCACTCGCGTCAAACAACAACTTAGCAGTCTTGCATAACAAATAACTATTCTGTACGTGTAATATACATGAAGATTAACAACCCTTACATTTTTTACTACTTAATAACTTCGCAGTTTTTACACGCGCATAATGATAATAATGCTGCAAACTTACAATAATAACGCATAGAATGATAGTTTCATAACAAACGAACTGTCACAAGTGAGGCAAAAATCTAATTCATGTAGGCGTAAGCAACTTGTATCTACGCTCGTCGGCACGCACGCCAATATACAAGTAATGATGCCATGGAATAACATTTCCCTCAAAAGTGGGGAAATTGTATCTTGCTTAACTCATCATTAAGTTGAAGGTGCCTACAGATTTGCCCGATTTTGTCGATCGACAATGTCGATCAGGTGCCTACAGATATGCTCGGTTTTGTCGATCGACAATGTCAAGTGACAAGAATTTTCAAAAATTAATTTTTTAATCCGTATTGAAATAGACTTTTCAAATAAATGCAATATGGGAATCATTTTCGAGGTATTCGAGGTGCTCATTACGAATATGGTACTCATTTCTAAATCCAAGATGGCGGGCACGATTTTCCGAATAATGGCAAGTTGGGTATCGTTTTCACGTTATTTGGGGGTGCTCAATACGAATATAGCATTCATTTCTAAATCCAAGATAGCCGACACGATTTTTCAAAAAAATGTTATATGGGTATCATTTTCGAGGTATTTGGGGATGCTCAATGTGAATATGGCACGATTTGTAAATCTCTCGAAAAAAATATCTCGAAAATTCTTATCTTCGAATCTAAAATATCTCGAAAACGATACCCAACTTGCAACTATTCGAAAAATCGTGCTCGCCATCTTGGATTTAGAAATGAGTGCTATATTCGTAATGAGCACCCCCAAATACCTCGTAAACGATACCCA
>NW_020654810.1:8315275-8357922 GCF_003589595.1 Hyposmocoma kahamanoa | reverse complement strand
GCTATATTCGTAATGAGCACCCCCAAATACCTCGTAAACGATACCCAGGATCAAAATCAAATCAAAATAATCTTTATTTCATAGGTCAGCTCTACCGCTGATTCATAAGGCAGATTCCCCCGAGAAGTATGAGCAAGAAACTCTAGCGGTTGCTCTTTGTAAACAACATTTGTACGCATTCAACTTGCAGAAATGGAGGTCAAATGCACACTTACATTAGAATAAAAAAAACACTGCAGCCATCGCGATATTGCCTATTTTCAAAAAATTATGTAATATAATTAAATATTTAAATAATTAAAATATAATCGATCAATATAACAAATAAAAACAAAATCATACAGCCTAATTTTTTTTTTAATGGGACAATATGGGGTCGCGGAGTATAATCCGGTCGTGGACGCATCGCGTAAAGATCTCTACTACCGAGTTCGTGGGCATAAACACCCCAATACTCAAGCATTACCCCAATGGACTTGGCTGTGGGGTTGTTATGCATTTTCGTATGCATTATTGCAATTTCGCAACAGCATACATTTTACTATTGCTTAATATAGCTTACTGTTGCTTTTGTATTGTAATAGTGCTAAGGTTACTGGATCTGTCAGCCAACTTAGGTTAAAAATCATGCCTAAAGTTTCAAAGAACTCCGCCAAAAACACCTAACTCAGACCTGAATCAACCGCTAGTATCAAAGCTGAATATAACTACTAACATTCCATTAGGAGAAAATGTAGACAATGTAACTACACGAAAAAAACGTTCATGTGTTATAACACCACAGGAATTCGACGATTCATACTTTAGAAATGAATCAGCTTTAAGAATGCGTTGAAGGAAATGTTATCTCAATGGAGAATCGAGCAAAATGAAACGTTATCTAAACTTGTAACGGATATAGCTGAGCTGAAAGAGCAATGTTAACAGATGCGCAAGTCAAACGAAGAACTTGAAAAGGCTGTCTTCATTAGCCATAAGTATGAGAACGTAAAGGAGAAAGTGAGGTGTTAGTGCAACCTTTCATAATGTAATAATGTAATAATGTATGATAACGCCCCATTGCGGGCGCTGTAGGCCTAAAGGCCTAAAATGTTTGAACAAGTTTTTGTTAAATAACCCGATTTGTGCATTCCTGTATCAATCGGCTGGTTCATAGAATACTTGTTCTTACTTGTTGAGTATACGATTGAGTGTCGAATGAGATAAACGACTTTATGCATGTTTGTCTTATCCCTGTCGGTGCGTGCTGCTTATGTAATCTTATATAAACAACGTAATATTTATTTTATTTTAATTTGCGGTTTCGCGCATAATAGATAAGCAGTACTTAAGTTCAACACTTACTTACGTATTTTTTAAAACAAAACAATGTCGGAAGTAAAAAAAGAAGAGACAGCAACACTGCGCGGAATATATTAAATTCAGATTCATTGAAAATCCCACAAACCCATCGTTGCCTTTGTGCCTTCTATGTCTAAAAACATTTTGAATGAAGCTTTCAAGACTGCAAGATCATATGAATAAAATGCATCCAGATAAGAAAGACAAGAATGTAGCATATTTTCAAGACCTAGAGAAGAAGCATAATACTCGGTCAAGTGTAGCAAAACTCTGCGGCGGCTGCTTAGCAAGATGACGACGGACTTCAAGCTTTATACAATATCTCATTGTTAATTGCTTAAAAAGGCAAACCACACCACATCAGAGAAGAGTTAATTTTGCCAGCAATAAAGGAAGTCACAACTACTGTGCTTCATAAACCGGCCGCAGATATTCTCCGAAAAATTCCTTTGAGTAATAATTCGGTGCAAAGACGAATTGATGAAATGGCTGAAAACATTGAAGAATCATTGTACAATCATCTGAGGACAAGTCAATTCTCAATTCAGAGTCCACTTTACCAACTAATGAGGTATTGTTGCTGTCTTACGTGAGGTTTATTAAAGATAAGAAAATATGTGAAGAACTATTGTTTGCTAGAAATTTAGAGACCGATACAAAAGGCGAAACCATATTCAATTGGAAAAGTTTTGTGATGAGAAAGAGATTCCCTTGAAAAATATTATATCAGTTGCTACGGATGGCGCTCCGGCTATGACAGGGTGCCATAAAGGCTTCATAGCGTACTTTAAAAATGAAATTCAAGATGTCTACCAAGAATATTTGCTATAAAAACCGATCCCGCAATTGTACCCTGGACTGTGGTCAATCGTTCAACGATTCTTGATAGCATTCCCATCGTCAAATTTGTGTGAACGTGGTGTTAGTGCTGTGACAACTCTGCTTACTAAAAAGAGAAATCGTTTGCATGTTACCGAACGTGGTGACTTGCGGCTGTTCTTGAGTAAATTGGAATCTGATATCAACAAACTTATTAAACAGCATCCGATTCATCCTTCACATTAGTTTTTATATTAAAATCGATTATGTTTGTTTTATTTTGAATAAAAGATACTCTGTCTGAATACTATAAAGTTGGGTTTCAATAATCATTGCAGGTGTAATCGACTCTATCCTACATCATCATTATATGAAGAATGTGAAGTTCTAACTGTGAGGCAATTATTTATCCTAGCTTCTGTTGTCAGGCTAGAATAAATAGGGGTCAGGGGGGAAAATAATCCTAATAGAGTTCAAGGTACGTGGTCATTATAGGGCAGAACTTCTTTCATTCCAAAATTTTATTTGTATCAAAGTGGTAGACTGTACAATAAAGCCAATAAATTATTTCATATGTACCACACACCAAGATGGGAATGCAAAAGGGTTGTTTCTAGATGGCTTCAGACACTCAACTACGATAAGACCGAGGATCTAATGTCACCTACGGTTTGATGTCTGGGAATATTGCAATATGTTACACACACACACACACACACACACACACACACACGCACGCACGCGCACGCGAACGCGCGCGCACGCGCACGCACGCGCACGCACACGCACGCACGCGCACACGCACGCACGCGCACACGCACGCACGCGCACACGCACGCACGCGCACACGCACGCACGCGCACACGCACGCACACACACACGCACGCACACACACACGCACGCTCACACACGTACCTATATAAATTTTGTTTATATTATTAGCATTTCAATCTCTAGTTACATTTATTTTTGTTCTTTTTATAGTTTGCTACCTACTGTTTTGCTATCCCTTTACCAAAGTCGTCTTGTTTTATCAAACAGAGATTGAATTCCGGGTGTTGGAGGCCAGGTGACTCATAGCACAGGTCTAACCTAGTTTGGGCTCCTGTCTCCCAACCTCTCACTTATATTGTATTACCTACATCTTGTACTTGTTGGGAGAAAAACAAACGATTTCATTATTATATTATATTTTATATTTGAGTAAGTGTAGGAGTGAACGTGTTAAACACAGTCGAGAGCACGTCCAGCTTGACACTTTAGACTTGGGATTGTTCTTGTCGCAAGTAACATAAAGTTGTATTTAAAGTCAAACCTTAACGTGCTCTTGACCCCTGTATGTGGCAAATATTTAATCTAAACACGTACGACGCGTTTTCTCAAAGGACTCATTATCACAATAAGTAATTTATATTATACGTTTCCATCTTAGTTTATCTATGTTACATGACACCCTTCTAACTGCCTCAGTGGCCGAACGGTTACCATTGCCGCGCAGAGAAATATTTGTATGGCCTACATTTATTTCTCTCGTGAGTTTGGGTGTAATTTATGGTTGCCTATTTGTGTGTCCATGGCACTCGCGATATAGGGCTTCCCTAGTGCGGGGCTATGAGTGTATGCGTTATTATTATTACCCTTTCACTTTTCTGCCATTCTTTTGTATAGTAACTTGGAGTTACTTATTACGGCAATATTGAGACCATCTGCAGGCAAAATGACCGCACAGTAGTCCCTAATAGGAAAATGGAAAACTCATCAGAACTGGCCAATACACTCAAATAGACGTTTTTAAAGATAGGTAGGTACGTATCGTAGTCGAGAAATCGTGGCGCTAGAATTTGCGTTTGAATAAATAACAACATGAATCTTCTTCCTCTTCTTGCCCTTATCCCACGCTAGGTGGGGTCGGCACAACATGTATTTTTCTTCCGCTCTCCCCTGTCAGCCGTCATTTATATACTCACACCTTTTTTGTGCATGTCATCTTTCACACAATCCACCCATCTTTTTTGGCAAACCTTTCCCCTTATATCCCTCTACATTCATACCTAACACTCTTCTCGTTACATGACATTTTGCCTCCGCATGGACATGTCCATATCACGCTAACCTATTACTCCTCAACTTTTCCGTCACTAGCGCCACTTACAAACTTCCCCTGAAATAACAACATGAATAAAACCAACTAAATTTTAACTATTGTAAAAAATATGTATTATTAGTTTTTGTGTAATTTATATTGTATTTCTGGTAACTCGCACTTTTATAAGTAATAAATTCAAACAACGAATTGACCTTTTTGACACAGCAAGATCAGTCGGTCTAAATACTTGGATACCTACGTACCTCAATAAAGAGTCTCATACCAAAATCGGTACTATCGCAAGAAAATATTGGTTGAATTTAACACTATTTAGTTGGGTTTAAATGTCTAAGCACGTCCCTTAGAACATATAAATAAATCTGTACATGTCTTGGCTGGAAAGTTAAAGCAGGTCGAATTCTTATACTTGAACTACCACAGATGCCTCCGATAACACCTGTAAAGACAATAAGTTTCATGTAAGGAAATAAAACCTGGCTTTTCGTCTTCCTGGTGTTAGCGTAAAGGTTACTATGAATAGGTAATAATATACGAGAGTTGCAACGAATAGTATATTTGGCCTGAGACCGAATAGCCGAATATAAGGCGTAACTATTCGGCCTGATTTGCGCACGTACGAAATTTGGCACGTAAAACATCACTTATTAACTTTATTTTGTGAATAATTTTGTACGAGGAAACAATACAGGTAATTTAAGTTTATGACATCTTAATGAAGAAAGTAATTTTTGTTTATTTTACCTTAGTTTGAAAAAAAAATAAAACAAAAATTTGATTTGCAAATAAAAGGCATATGGTTTATTTTGTTACTTTATTTTGCCATGACTAAAGTATATAACAAGTTAGTAGTTCCATTTGACTTGTTAACTTTTTTATGTTCTTAGTAATATTACCTTTCCTTTTAATCTTTTAGATAAATAAGCGAAAAATTGTACTTTCTCGAAGATAAAACGTACATATATTCGGCATTAATATTACTTAAATGATCAAATCCTTCAATAAGCCGAATACTGAACAGTAACCGAATATTCGTTGCAACTCTAATATAATATACCATTTTAAATATAGATACCAATTACCTCAGCACCAGTGTCGAAGAGTTCATATGACACGACTCTCATCGGCACTTTTTAGTAACGAGGCATACACATAATGCAGACACATAATGTTACGGTATTCCACATCAACAATATTTTCACACAATTTTTAACAAAGGAAACGCTTGGCTATTTTATTTGATAATTAACTTGTAATTTCCATTACAAAAGGCCTAACTATTTTACCAATGAGATAAACTGCCACCGCCGTGTTCTCTTGTCATAATAAAAATATTCCTAACTATAGTGGTTACTCTAGCGCTAATTCATACACCATACTCGATTACCTAGCATAAGCAACTTTTTGTATTTTCTTCAAACCGTCTAGCCTTCGAGCCGGAATTTCTTTTAAAAATGTGTAGGTATTATCATAATAAATATTTTTCTTTTTTCCCCTCACTATATAAAAAATAGGAAGTGATTTTATGTACTTACCACGATCTAATAAATTTCTATGTATTGTATTACGAACTTCTACGGTTGGACACGTAAACGCTACCATTGTTCCTCTTCCCCGAACGTTAAACATATAATTTGGGAACTCTGTTTGCAATTCATAGAGTCCGTTCATAAGATATGTACCGCTATATGTCACCAGGGAGAGCAAGTTTTGCACATGGATGCATTCTATCACTTTACCTAGCATAATTAATTTTGTCGGGTCACCCGCCCATGTGTTGAAAATTCGATAAGGATGAGGAGCGCTGTAAATGTAAACAAATTGTGTTAGTTGTGCTGTTAAAACGAAAGCAACAATTGCTAAATAATTCCGTGTAACTTACAAGTCAATTTACCAATAGACTCTACCAAGGACCACCTTTTCTTATATATTTAGTAGTAGTAGAGCGCCTTGAGAAAGAGTTCGTTCAGAGAGTTACAGCCACATTACCTATTTCTGACGCCAAGCAGTAATGTTAGCATTACTACCTTTCGGTTTTTAAAGGGTAAGGGTGTTGGTGAAATAACAGACACATGGGACTTGTCAACTTATGTCTCAGGGTGACAGACGCAGTGGCAGTGCCCTGCAGATCTTTGGGATTCAAAGCTCTGAGTGGCTGTACAACCGTTAGGGACAGGCGCGTAGCTTACCACCATACGCACGACTTGTTCGAGCCGTCACTAGATTTTTTTTTTTAAATGTACTTTATTTGCTTGCAAACTCACTAGTACTCAGGCATAAAATAAAATCCCCCAATCAGCATCTTTTTGCTAAAGACCACGATGTCGGGTGGTGATGGAAGTGCAAAGTGTTCATGACACCAAAATCTGCCGGTTGAACCACCACCAGTTTGAATCTCGTCTAAAATAAAGGCTATTGAATTCTGAAACACAATTTTTTTTTTGGTATTGTATATAAATGAGCAATGAGTTACTTTTACAATTAATCGGTTATGTGTACTTACATACAATAAAGCTGAAACTACGACTGAACTGCTACCATTTTTGCAACTATGTATTTTACATACTTATCTTTTAAGTTTTTTAACACACCTTGACAGTTAAAGTACAACTCTACACTGCTTACGACAAGAACAATCCAAAGTGTCAAGCATTATTTGCTCTTGACTGTATGTTATACAACTTAAAATACTTGAATAAATATTTGCTGTTACTTATTAGTGGATACGTAGCACAGCATAGCTCCCGCTCTCCTTTAATTGCATTATATACTTGCAAGGTGTAACAAAAAGTTTGGACCATATACATAACAATTATTATACGGTTTGCATTAATATCACTGCAAACACAGGTAAATATTTTTACAAAATTTGTCTTCTTTGCAAATGGCTATAATTTATCCTCTATTTATGCCCCGCGGGTTCCACAAACAAATTATAGAGTTGAAAAATAATAAGTAATGTTTAACCATAATTGCTCTAGTATCATTGTTGATGGTAACTCTCTCCAGTTGTCCTTTTAATACACCCTCTCAATACCGATGTATTTTTCATTTAAGTGTAGTATTTTAATAGAAGTATTTTAAACTTCGATTTCGAAAGTCGGTGATTTTTGTAAAGTGTGCCCACTATGTCGTGACGACAGATAGTCGTGCAATTTACACATATTGTCGTGACTTGTATATTTAAATGAAGTTGTTCACATGTAGCACGACACGATTAACTGTCGTTCACGATTTTTTATCGTTACAAACGACAAACTGTCGTCATAGTGGGAACAGCTAGAACGACAGTCGTCAGACGATAAAAAAACGTCACGATAAAAACGTGACGACAGATTGTCGCAGCTCCTATTGTCGTCACGTTTTATTTATCGCTGTCCGCACGTATTCTGCTCCCTGCCTCCCCTCTCGTACCCCGCGCCCTCTGCTCGCTTTGCAGTAGCGTTGGGTCGCGCCGGATTTAAATCGGGTTAAAACCCGAAATCGTAGGCAAAAACTATTTACGTCTAAATATTTGTTGTGAATTGAGTTTTGTTCAAATTTAATTATACTATTATTACAAAATATTTGTTGCTTCGTTATCAAGACAGTTCGATTTACCTTTCTATTTGATAGATTCGCTTGAAAAGTTCATCAATAAATTGATAGAAAAAATCGTTAGATCGTATGCATTTGAATCGATATTCATTGAGAATCCACAGGTCAAAGTCAAAGTCAAAGTCAAAGATTATTTATTCCATAGGTAAAATAAATTTACACTTGAAAACGTCACATTTAAGCTACTGCTCGTTCACTACGCTGACCTCCCTGAGAAGAACGAGCAAGAAACTCTAGGGATTGCTCTTTTCAAATAAACTTAAATGCTATGGAATACACTTTGAATCAAATTTGTGTGGATTCTGGAGCCATGTCGTCTTTCCATACATCTTTATCTAACACGTAGTCTTCAATTTTGTAATATGATTTTTCGATCAAAATATTTTTAATGTAGTTTTTAAACTTAGGAAATGATAAACTTAATATATGCTCCGGAATCTTATTGTAAAAACGTATACAGTTCCCCATAAAAGAGTTGTTTACCTTGGTTAAACGAAATCGTGGTACCATGAGTTTGGACTTAGCTCTAAGGTTAATATTATGGATATCTTCTTTCTTAGTGAAATTATGTATATTTTTACGGGCATATAAAATATTTGAGTAAATGTACTGCGATGCCACAGTCATGATACCAGTCTCCTTAAACTTTTCTCTGAGAGATACCCGAGAGCCTAGACGGTACACAGAACGAATCGCTCGTTTTTGCAATACAAATATGGTTTGAATATCTGCCGCTTTACCCCACATGAGAATCCCGTAGGACATTATACTATGGAAGTAACTAAAGTAAACTAGTCTAGCAGTACTAACATCGGTAAGCTCACGTATTCTGCGGACTGCGTATGCAGCGGAGCTTAATCTGCTGGCCAGGGACGATATATGTGGAAACCACTGAAGTTTACTATCTAAGGTCACTCCCAAGAAGACTGCTTTATTAACAAGGTCTAACTTTTCTCCGTTTATTTCTATGCTTGGACTAGTCGATTTTACGTTAGGTAATTCAAATTTAACACATTTTGTCTTCTTGGCATTAAGCAATAAATTATTAGCATTAAACCAATAAACTACCTTAGAGAGGGTATCATTAATACGGTCATGGTTAATGTCATGTCTGTCTGTTTTAAAAATCAAGGATGTGTCATCAGCAAACAACACTATTTCGCAATGGTCCTTAACAAAGAATGGCAGATCATTAATATAAATCAGAAATAAGAAAGGTCCAAGTATTGAGCCCTGCGGAACACCCATTTTTACTGGAGAACCCAAAGAAGTTACTCCATTTATGTCTACTTTCTGAATTCTACCGTTGAGATATGACGAGACAAGTTTCGACGCCTTGCCATTTACACCGTAATGTTCCAGCTTCCTAATAAGAGTATTATGATCAACGCAATCAAATGCCTTTGAGAGGTCACAGAAAACACCAATAGCGTTCTGGGACCTTTCCCAAGCATCAAAGATGTGTTTTAGTAACGCTACCCCCGCATCGCTAGTCGATCTACCACTAGTAAACCCGTATTGTTCACTATGAAAAATATGATTCCTACCGAAAAAGGACAGTAATTGAGTTAGCATACCTTTTCGAATATTTTACTTAAAGCTGGTAAAATTGAAATGGGCCTATAGTTGCTAGGATCAACTTTCCTACCGCTTTTGAATAAGGGAATAACCTTGCTGTATTTCATTAAATCGGGAAAAACACCTTCGTCAACGCACCTATTGAAAGCTACAGCTAACTGTGGGGAAATGAGATTAATAACTGAGTCTATAACTTTAGTTGATATGCCCCAGAGATCTTCAGTTTTTTTAACATGTATTGACTTAAAAGCTTTTATGATGTCTTGTGGATTAACATGACGAAAATTAAATAAACTGCCACAAACGTTAACATTTTCCTTTAGGAGATCAATAGCAAGTGAAGGGGAGGAATTTAATGATTTTGTAGTGTTCACAGCAATTTCCGAAAAGAACGATTCAAAAGCTTGGGCTACTTTATCTTTAGATTTTATAAGTTTGCTGTCTAATTCTAAAACTATATCTCTATCGTGTAGTTTAACCCTGCCTGACTCTTTATTTATTATGCTCCAAGTAGTTTTAGATTTATTTATCGATTGTCTAATTTTGTCGCTGTGAAACTTAACCTTAGCAGCTACACAAACTTTTTTAAATATTTTCGAATAAATTCTAACATATTCTATAAAATTGGAATTATTATTATAAGTTTTCATAGCATATAGCTCATACAAACGAGACCTACTCTTATGAATACCTACTGTTGCCCAGTCGTTGAATTTAGTCTCTCTATGGAAAGTTAATGTTTTCGATTTAAATATATTGTCAAATTCATTTTTAATTAAACCAAATATCGTGTTATATAAAGTATTTGGATCCTCCGGTATATGGGATAGGGAATTTAAACTATTGCCGATATTATTTTGAAATCTAATTATTCGTTCTGTGGTAATCGGTCTGCAGAGAAATTGGTCTACCTTCTTGCTCATTTTACAATTAAAAGAAGCCAATTGGCCACTATGGTCGGATCTTAAGCAATTAATTATTGATTTAGACACTGCGTCTGTGTTACAAAAGATGTTATCAATACAAGTAGAAGAGGAGGCAGTAATGCGAGTTGGTTCTAAAAAAAGATTAATCAAGTTAAAACTTTGAAATAAATTAATGAGTCTTACAGAAGTAGAACAGTTTTCCAACAGGTTTACATTGAAATCTCCACATATTACTACGTTTTTTTTGGTTGGAAAAATCCGCTTTAAACTGTCTTCCATAATTAATTCAAACTCGTTAAAATTAGCAGAGGGGGGCCTGTATACACATAAGACGACAAACTGATCCAATTCCACACATGAAATCTCAATAGTTCGTTCAGTAGAAAGATTTGTGATATCCTTACGCTCTTTAAATTTTAAGTTACGCTTAATAATAATCATGGATCCGCCTCTACTTAAGCTCTTTCTTATGAACGAACTGACTATTACATAATTTTCTATATTGTTAATGGCTTCGTAATCTTTCAGCCAGTGTTCTGTAACACAAAACACGTCAACGGAAATATCGTGCAAAAAAAGACTTATTTCTAATGTTTTGCCAGAAAAGCCTTGAATATTTTGATGTACTACATGGAAACGATTAGACTTTTCTGTTGTCGTGTTTTTTAGTTTAAATTATGCTTATTAAAAAGTATACTGTTGCTTCTTAAAGTAGGAGCATTGTCGTGGGACTGTGTTATATCTTCTATAATAGCGTCCTTAATATTAAAAGATAGCAAACTAGCTATATGTCTTAGATACCTTTGGGGTAAAAGTAAATTATCCTCAAACAGGATTGACAGGTGGTGGGTATTATGTAGAGATCCCTCTTCCTCGTGCAATAAAAATATAGAAATGTGTTACAAGTTATTGTATATTACGTTTTTTTTGGAATTATACCAAATTCTGTACTCTTCGTTTCTGCCCACGATTTTGGGCAGATATAGGTTAAAACTCGGCGTTTCGGGTAAAACGCTGGTGAAAACACGGGCGGGTTGATTGGGTTTTAACCCACTGCCCATCTCTGGTCGTAGCAGGTTTTGACAATAACGAAAAGAAAACAACTTCGTATACCGATTGACATAACCCCAATGGAATTCTTTTTAGTAGCATTGGATGTACCCAAAACTTTCGTTTCTTTGTATGCTTCCTCTTCCGCATTTTTAAGAAGTAACACATTATTAAAATTTCGTCTTCATCCATTTCGAGCGAACACACATTACCGGCTTGCAAAAGAACATACAAGCGACTGCAGTGCATCAAACGACTCTGTCGTGCAAACGACAAGGAGGCTGTCGTGAAACGATAAATTGTCGTCACGATCTAGTGAGAACAGCTAGTCACGACAGTCGACCAACGATAATAAAACGTGACAACAAATTGGGTACGCGCCCTGAGTATAGTCAAGAGCACATAAAATTTGACACTTTAGACATTGGACCATTGGACATTTTGATCGCAAGTGGCACAAAGTTGCATTTAAATATTAGTGTCAAGCTTAATTTGCTTTTGACTCAGTTCTATCAACTTAAAAAAAAAGTTTTTTATATGAATTTTTCTAACCATAAGACCTACCTATCTGCCTCCTCGGAGCGATAGGTAGTAACTATTAAATAGTCTGTGCCAGTGCCGGTCCAGTGGGAACGGGGACAAAAATTCCTGGTCACAGGAGTGGCGATGCTAGAGGGAATTACATTAAATAACGTTTAACCTGTTTGCAAATTCCTTGAAGCGACACGAAAAATTCAGCTGACGCCTCATTGTCGCCACCTTCCGATTGTATTGGCTCAATGATTACAGCCGCGACATCATTTCTTTTTTGTTTATATTCGTCAATGAGACAACACACCATCTCAAGACATCTATAATATTAAATATTTGATGACAATTATGCTATGATATTAAAAACAAGTAGGTAAAAAAATCTATACATACAAAAACAATCCACTAGTGGGAATCCTAAAATTTTATTCCACAAATGTCCACTAACGTACTACTTACTTGCTACACAGTGTGTTTTTGAGGAAAAATTCCGAATAAGATATTACGTTACCTATTATATGAAATTTTTAGGTATCTACCTACGTAGATAATTTTATGACTTGTTACCATAGGTCGAAAAAAGGTGTTCCACACATAGATACATGTATGACAGAGCTGCAAGGAGCGACATAGAGTTATTGAAACCACCAAATATTATATTTTCGAATTCTGGATTTTATGAAATGGTTTTACTGCACCGTAGGATAAACTACTAACCTAGGAAGTCGAATTTGAACTTTAAAATAATTCTAATGGTGCCATGTAAAGTCTGTTCCAATCCATTATGCCAGAAAAGTAAACAAACCGGATTGGTTAAAATTCTAAAGCAATCACTCAATAAATGGAATAAGTCACACTTTCACGTATATTTTGAAGATTCTAACTTGATATCTCATCACTTTTTCCACCAATATTCATTTGAATAACATATTAAAATCTCATTTGAAAAATGTTAGTTCAAAAGTCAGGTTAGTAATCAAATACAGATTTGTGAATAGTCTATGGTTGCATAGGGCTGTACGGAAATAATACATTCGGTTAAAGTTTTTATAATCGATTAGTGAATCGAAAATTTTATCATAATCGAACGAATATATAAGTGCAAGATTTGAAGGAGGATTTAAAATTAGAATTCGGAAATTTGAAATATGCTTTTATAAGAAGAAAAAAGTTCTAATCTCGTATATGAAATATTATCACTCAGTATTGAATCACATATTTTTTATAGTAATCAGCCGCGAATTCGCAAAACTCATTCTATTTTATAAAACCCAGTTATTCCAACTCATTCACATAAACAAATCAATTAATTAATCGATTTGTAGTTGGCAGTACAGTTGGCAGTACAGTTGGCAATCACTAAACTGTCTATGGTCGGGACAATGATCTGTTTGTTTACTTTTTTGGTACATACATTTGATTGGAACAGACTATAAATAATGCAGCAGATAACTGACCTTTTATCAAAACTGAGAATAAAAAAATACCGAGAATGGTCACTGTCCCCATTGACGGAACGGCGGCATTTGCTAGTAGAACTTAAGAAAAAAAATTAAATTAAAATTTTATTTACGCGGGAAATTTTTGGCCATTTTAGTTTGCACGAGAATCGTGATCGCGCTCTAAAAATATTTTATTTAAATTTAAAAACACGGTTAACAAATGTTCATAAATTCGAACCGCCTTCAGAATTGTCGTATTTTTAAAGGAAAATGTTCACACTGGATTATTTTACACTTTTTATTAAAAACAACTGTTGAACGCTTAAATACGACGAAAAAGTGCCATTTTTGACACCCTTACTCATGTACGGCTATTTATCTTTATAAATTATAAATAGAAAAAAAAAACAAAGAGAGGATTTTCTTTGATCCGTAAATCCGGAATTCGAAAAAAGTAATTAATTAATATTTGGTCGTTTTAACAACTCTATGTCGCTCCTTGTTGATACAATATATATATGTGGAACACCTTTTCCCGACCTGTGCTTATTTCACATTTGTTTCCAAAACGTGCTAAACTTGATTGTGACTAAGACCCTCAGTTATTGAGGTCATTGGTTAAAATAATGACGTGACCACACGGGGGTCGATATATCTATGATATGTCGGATTCGGCTCGGATTACTGGTTTTTCAAATAGAAAGCCTACATTATAGATTTGGCTAGCGCTTTAATTGTACCTATGCGGACTTTGGTCATGTACTCGATGGCGCCTAGTGGCAGAGAACCCTATGACGCTCTATTAACTTAACTAGGTAGTTAATAGAGCGACCATAGACCATAGCAGGTGCTATGGTGAAGCACAAGTCCAGTCCTGTACAACACTACTGCATAAAACCACATCTAAACCAAGTGAAATGTTTAGGGGGTGGTGGTCACAAGACAGGCAAAGCCTTACAAAGGGCTTCATCACCGCTTGATTCTTATTCAATTGATATCACTGCAGGTTAGCTAAGCCGTTGCGCGGGGCATACCACGAAGATGTGGATCCCAAAAACAACCCGTAATATATTTTTGAAGATTTCTATTTAGATACCCACCTCTTGTCCTCCGCTTTGTTTTCCATATAATGATCGTTTAGAGGGTATTTGTATTTTGGGAAATCAGCCATAGGCCAGTCAAATGCGGGAGTATCCAATTTATGTATGTGTTTTGATCTCTGTGCAGACAGCGCCCCCATTGTTCGTCCATGGGAAGCACCCTAAAATGTAAGTCATGTACAGTCATATACATAAGATACCTGACCCTCCCTTTGTCAACCTTTTGGTTCTGAACACAAAAATGTGGAGAAAATTGTTAAAACAAACTTAATCTTTAACCTGTGAGCCGTAAAATTTATTTTGGTATGGCGCCCTGGTCTCATTAGTGAATGACATTGTAAGAACATTTTTAAGCCAATTTGATCTTTAATTTTTCAATAATTCAATAATTTGATCTTTAGTTCTTGCTTAAATACGGAATACAAATTTCAAGCAGCTTAAGTACGGACGTCGTGGCCTAGCGGTATAGGTAAGGATTGCTTTACAAACGCAAGCATGGTTCGAGTCACATTAAAAATAAAATATTATTTAGCTATGACTATATAATATTGTATTTTTTTTGTTTTTAACCTCTAGATTGTCTAAGAATGTTAGATTTTCAAAATGAACCACCTCCCAGAAACATTAAGTGATTGAAATAAAAGTATCCTTCTGGAGTAATTCAACAAATATTTTAATATTTTATTCGTCTAAATTATAATTAGTAAATATATTTAAAAAAACTTACAGCGTGTATCAGTAACTACTGTATTTTTTTTAACTCACTACATAATTTTCACAATTGTATCGTTCACAATTGTATATATGTATTGACAAAACGTTCGAAAAAGTAGATACATTTTTCATGGAATACCTTACGTATTCATATTTGAAGATTTCAACTTGATATGTCACTACTTTTTCCAATAATATTCAATTGAATAACATGTTAAAATCTTATTTGAAACATGTTACATAGGTAATCTTATGCAAAATAAATTGAAACGAACTATAGTTTTACAGGCTGCATTTTTACAAAATTATAAGGTAGTGCAGTGAATAGACATGTTACAAAAATAACAATAACATCACTCACACTACATTATTTTTGCCTAGCGATGACTTATAAATAACTATAATCTACTTTTAAAAACTACACAATTACCATTTCAATACCGCAAACGAAAGCTTTCAGAATCGATCATTTGCTGTAAACGGTCTTTCATGCCTGTGACCATCGACCAGCATAAATCTCCACCACGCATTGAGTCCCACATGGACACCACATTGTCCTTCTTCCTGGTCATTATTTCATGCAGTTGATTTTGTAGTGGCAAAGGGATCTTCAATATGGCAATTGACAATATCTAGGTGATGACTAGATGCAGAAGTAACCATTACCGCTGCTGGCCCCGGCTGATTACGTTGCACATTTCCAGTCGCTCTGTGGCGATTGATCCACAGCTTGACAGTGTTTCTCTGTGAACAAGCAATTTATAATACTGCCCTCATAATTGCAGAATTTCACCTAATGCTAGATTTATATATTTTGGTAATTTTAATGATTCGTTAAACACGTTTTATAACACCAGTGGGATAATGAAGGATGGGGTGGTTCTTTTTGCAAGTTGAAGCCAACTGCAGCACTGTGAAAAATATAATGAGTCCTACTTACCGCTATATGAAGTCGCCTTGCAATTTCTTTGATTGGCACATCTTGTTCATACAGAACAATAATTTCTAATTTTAATAATTCCGTTAAGTGCGGCATATTAAAACAAGAAAGAATACTTTGAAAGTAATTAAAACTGAATAGATAAATGGGAACGAAATGTGGACCAATGCGTAATCACAGATGACACGATCGTATGCAAACTGCAGAGCGATTTCGTCATTTGTTAATCTATCCATACCCACCCTACACTTTATTAATACCTACCCTATTAAGGTGGGTGCCTTAGGCAATTTTCTAGTGAGCAAATATTGTGATTTGTCAACGTTAACATTAAAAAGTGAAACAATGCTGTTAAAAATATGACGTTAAAAGAAAATAGTGCTCGTGGAATGAAACCACGGGTATTGTAACTGGCAGTCCATACAACAAGCCGCTCGACCAATTTGCTTAGATGTTAAATGACGAAAATATGTTGATCATCAAGAAACGCTCCACTGTATATGCTTATATAATAAAGTTGAATTTGCTTAATTTTTTTCTTTGTTCAATACGTAAGATGGCTCTCAGAACCAAAAGGTCGGTTTGGGCATGTTAGGGGGTCAAGTATCTCATGCACATATACTGTACGTTACTAACTGACTGACTGTACGTTAATAAGGATTTATTAAATAAATGCTGCGAAACTGCGATTTTTGACAATTCTCAGTATACTTATACTTTTTTTAATTTTACATATGCGTATTATTCAATGCCAAATATGACTATACCATTCACAAATATTACTGCACTGCAGCTTTACACAATGTACACATATTAATTTTATTTAAAAAAATCTCTTTTTATAGGGAACTATTCATGTTGTGATATGCTTGAAAACGCAAAGCTTAGATACCTTAAATGACAAAATAGATAGATCAGGGGCCCCCGGTGGTACATTGCTGAGAACAGTTTCTAGCTCAAAATTACTGAATTGTATAGAATTTCCTCTGTCTTTTTTACGCTTGAGGTATAACGCAGCCTTCAATGCGTTCTCAACGGAGCAAGCTCCGCACATCATAGTATGCACATGGCACATACCCGGTGGTGCACAACTTAAAAGCACTTGTTCTAGCATGCAAGGCCAGTCCTTTGAAGGAAATACGCCAAGTGCCGGGCGATTGACTAAAGCTTTCTGTAATATGCAAAACGTGGTTTTTGTTTAACGTAATAAATGAATACGTAACTACAGAATTTAAATATAACTATGATAAAAACATTTTAATACTAACTACATTTGACGGGTTGTTGGCGAAAAGTCTGAAGAGTTCAGGGTGGTTATATCCAATCGGTATCGATGATATTTGTGTGTACACGTCCAAAAACATGTTTCCATCTGCGTCCGCTAAATAATTTCCTATACTTTTATTGTAATCGGCAAATAATGTCACGGATCCAGCTTGCTGTAATAAATGAGGCAATTTCCGTCCGACATCGGTCCGAAACAATTACTGTCAAATTAAAAGACGCATGATGCGAATGAAGCTTCATACTTGACATTGTTTTTTAATTTGATCAAGTATTACTTATTTGACAGTAATTGGTTCGGACGGTGAACTGCCCCTTATTAGAACGCCGCGCGGGGTACAATATACGATAGTATATTACCTATATTATTATTATTCTATATGTATAAAGAACAAACAAATACTGAATAACTTCAATGAAACTCTTATCAAAAAGAAAAACGCAAATTTTGAATGAAGGTTCGTTTCGTGACGTGAGTCCCGAATAAGAAACTTTTTTTCAAGTGACGGGACAAACAAGCCGTGCGCCTGATGGTAAGCTACAAACCTGTCCATAACAATTGCAGTGCCACTCAGAGTTTTAAATCGCAAAGATCTGAAGGGCACTGCCATTGCGC
Source organism: Hyposmocoma kahamanoa (assembly GCF_003589595.1). Lineage (NCBI taxonomy): Eukaryota > Metazoa > Arthropoda > Insecta > Lepidoptera > Cosmopterigidae > Hyposmocoma > Hyposmocoma kahamanoa. Next base: position 8,339,880 of record NW_020654810.1, on the reverse strand, counting down.
CCGTCACCCTGAGACATAAGTTGATCTACACTTTTGTACTACACTACTGTTTTATTACAATTACCTATCTTCTTTATAAGTCACAATTACAACTACAAACCTACATAATGTGCCTTTTAGTCTAATATGCACCTGAATTACATTCAATTTTTGAAATAAATCCTTAGAGTTTGGTCCCGGTATCGGAGTTTTCAACACTGGTCCACAAGGCTCTCCTGGCGGAACTGGCTCGCAGCAGGTGGTGTAGTGGGAAATTCTCGTCTCTGTAAAGAAAGAAGCATCAAACATTTTAATTAAATCTCTATAATCTCCTAAGGCCCCGTGTACATCAAAATGTACATAGTATGTGAAGTGATTCACACTCAGACAACATTATTCATGACGTAAACGCCCTGTGTATATTATAATGAAAATATCTCATTCAAGTTTAACGCTATAAATTTTGTATGACCACAGGATATCTAGAAAAATACTTTAAATAACGCCGTTTACGTTTTTCACACAGGATTGATATTATATTTGCTTTGCATATTTGCTTGGGACTGAAACATTTACATTTTAATTCACTTTGGATGTTTAGCGCTTATTTCCGAGTTAAATAATCGAACATCCAGAATTTTAATTACAGAGGTAAATAAAATAAATTTTCGTAACACTAAAAATATACTTATTGCAAACTATCGATTTGTACCTACTAATATTTACCGTATTAAGTCCATAATAAAGCTGATAATTATAAGATTTTATTAAAAATGAGGTTCGCTTTGCTCGCCCACATCATTTGTACATCTTCAATTATTAAGAGCTTTTCATAACAAAATACCTAACGAGAAAGAGGCACCAAAACTTAATATGCCTAAGGTACCATGATATTCCGCGACAGAGGCACTACTTGTAACCTACATTAGTATAGTAATAATATGATTGGTTGTAACATATTATAATACTTACGATTTGATATTATTTTTTTTGTTAAAATTATAAAGTCTTTACGAAACATGTCAGGTATCTGAAATAATATTGAATGAGCCGCAGTATAAAATATTCCTGACTATCAAATAAACTTCTTATAAACTTAATACATTATTATTTATATTGTCATTGTATAAAATTCTCTTTGTGTCAAAACTTGTAAAAGACAAAAAAGGTAAGATTTTTTTCTATCCTCCTATGTTACCACATCTCTTCAATCCTTAGAGCAGGGGTTCCCAAACTTATTTTGTCTATCAATCCTTATAGCAGGGGTTCCCAAACTTATTTTGTCTACTGCCCACTTTGAGAATAAATTATTTTTTAGTGCCCCCATTTTTTCACCTACTTAAAAACCACTATAACTTCAAATTAAATTAATTATTGTGAGCTATATTAGCGGAGATTAAACATTCATTCTAAACGAGACTTTTACTATAACCCGCAAGAGTTAACTTGAGACCTGGTAGTACACAACGGCGCTCAAGTCTCAAGTTAACTCTTACGGGCTACACCTGCCAATGAGAATGATTATTGAAACGCAACTTTATAGTATTCAGACAGAGTATCTTTTATTCAAAATAAAACAAACATAATCGATATCGAGTTCTTAGGTTTTCGCGATTGTTACACATAGGAAATGAAACTATTTTTCCGGATTTAAATCGCGTATATTTGTTTTTTCAAACAAAACGACGTTTCGGGCCCTTTACAGGTCCCATGGTCACGGTTGACTGACTGTCAGTCAGAAGGGCCCGAAACGTCGTTTTGTTTGAAAAAACAAATATACGCGATTTAAATCCGGAAAAATAGTTTCATTTCCTAAACATAATCGATTCTAATATAAAAACTAATGTGAAGGATGAATCTGATGCTGTTTAATAAGTTTGTTGATATCAGGTTCCAATTTACTCAAGAACAGTCGCAAGTCACCACGTTCGGTAACTTGCAAACGATTTCTCTTTTTAGTAAGCAGCGTTGTCACAGCCTAATACCACGTTCACACAAATATAACGATGGGAATGCTATCAAGAATCTTTGAACGATTGACCACAATCCAGGGTCCAGTTGCGAGATCGGTTTTTGTAGCCAAAATTCTTGGTAGCCATTTCGTCCATCGTTCGTTGTCAATTCTATAAGTTCTTCTTCCAACTGAGGTGATATTGCTGTGTTGACATTTAAAAACGGATCCAACACCCAGTCTGGTATTTCCAAGTTCAAAATGTCCTGGTATCGTTCGATGAAGTCAATGTGGAGGTTTTCCAAATGTTGGCAGTAGACAAACAAGTCGCCTTTACTGCAGGATACTGATAAATTCGGAAAATTGTGACACTCACGTCTCCCCATATTCTTTTTGTGTAGAAGCAGTTTGGCTACGAAAGCAGCAACATTTTTTGTTTTAATTAAATTTAGTTCATCGCCTTGCATTTGGAGATTCATGTACAATTAACGAAAAAATTAATGTGAACAATTTAAACAGGTCTGTCATGTAAGCTACATCATTCTTTGATGTAATGAGCTTATTGCGCAATTCTGTATCTTTAGTTTCCAAGAACTCTACCACAGAGTCGAAACAGGTTGTAAAATCAAGTCAGACAATTGCCTCTTGATAGCCAACGAACTTCAGTATGAAACAACAAACGGTTGAAATCTTCGTCATTAGTAACACAAAGCTGATGAAATAATGTATCATTCAAAGAGCTGTTCGGATTTTATTGACTGCTTTGATGACATATTGCAGTGATTGAAATAGTCGTTCACTTAAATTTCTAGCAACCAAATATTGTCTATGAATAACGCAATGTACAGCAAGGACATGTGGAATTTTATTTTTTAAGTACGCTATGAGGCCTTTATGGCACCCTGTCATAGCCGGAGTGACATCCGTCGCAACTGATATAATATTTTTCAAGGGAATCTCTTTCTCATAACAAAATTTTTCCAATACATTGATGAATGTTTTCAGCCATTTCATCAATTCGTCTTTGCGCAGAATTATTACTCAAAGGAATTTGTCGGATAATATCTGCGATCGGTTTATGAAGCACATTATTTATTACTTCCTTTATTGCTGGCAAAATTAACTCTCCTCCGATGTTGTGTGGTTTACCTTTTTGAGCAATTAACAAAGAGATATTGTACGAAGCTCGAAGTCCGTCGTCATCTTGCTTAGCAGCCGCCGAAAAGAGTTTTGCTACACTTGGCTGAGCATTGTGCCTCTTCTCTAGGTCTTGAAAATATGCTACATTCTTCTCTTTCTTATCTGGATGCATTTTATTCAAATGATCTTGCAGTCTTGAAGGCTTCATTCGAAAATGTTTTAGACATAGAAGGCACAAAGGCGACGATGGGTTTGTGGGATTTTCAATGAATTCGAATTTAATATATTCCGCACAGTATTGCCGTCTCATCTTTTTTACTTCCGACATTGTTTTGTTTTGAGAAATACGTAAGTAAGTGTTGAACTTAAGTGCTGCTTATCTATTATGCGCGAAACCGCATAATTAGCACGCACCGACAGGGATAACACAAACATGCATAAAATCGTACTCAACAAGTAAGAACAAGTATTCTATGAACCAGCCAATTGATACAGGAATGCACAAATCGGGTTATTTAACAAAAACTTGTTAAAACATTATTGCCCGCGGTCTATTATCTACGAAACTTACCTATCTAGGAATACTAATAACTATTAAAATGCGAAACTGTGTCTGTTACCTTTTTATTTTTTTGTTTGTGTCTACTTTCATTTTGAAACGGAGCGACCGATTGACATGATTTTTATTTTATTTATTCAATAAAACAGGACAGATATAAGAACTACACGGAGAGAAATATCGAACCGAGTTGGTTTGAGCAATCTCTTAATTAATATTACTTTATGTTCACAAGGTGTAGTCGACAGTCGAGAGCTCAGTCGGTGTCTAAGGTTCGTATTCTAGAACTCTACTCAATGCTCAAGTCAGGATTAGAGTATGGTTTAAAGCACTCGAAATCATACTCAAGTCCCTGCCATTAGGGTCGTATTTCCAGTGCTTGTGTTTCAATTGCAATCCTGACTTGAGCATTGAGTAGAGTTCTAAAATATGACTCTAAGGGTCGTATTCCAGAAGTCTACTCAATGCTCAAGTCAGGATTGCACTGGAAACATAAGCACTGGAAATACGATCCTAATGGCAGGGACTTGAGTATGATTTCGAGTGCTTTAAACCATACTTAAATGCTGACTTGAGCATTGAGTAGAGTTCTACAATACGACCCTAAGAGTTGTATTCCAGAACTCTACTCAATGCTCAAGTCAGGATTTGAGCAGACTTGAGTATGCTTTCAAGCACTAGAAATACGACCCTAATGGCAAGGTCTTGAGTATGATTTTCAGTCCTCACTGCAATACTCAAGTCCTGACTTGAGTATTGAGAAGAGTTCTGGAATACGACCCTAAGAGTCGTATACCAGAACTCTACTCAATGCTCAAGTCAAGACTTGAGTAGAGTTCTGGAATACGACTCTCAGTGTCGTATTCTAGAACTCTACTCAATGCTCAAGTCAGGATTGCAATTGAAACACAAGCACTGGAAATACGACCCTAATGGCAGGGACTTGAGTATGATTTCGAGTGCTTTAAACCATATTCAAATCCTGACTTGAGCATTGAGTAGAGTTCTAGAATTCGACCCTCAGTCTTCGTAGATGAAATTACAAATCTTCCCCTAAGCCAACGACAACGCCCCCATTTTTTTTCTGGGTCTCTCACCCTTTAGGCCTGCAGCGCCCACAAGGGGGCGTTATCGCCCACTTTTTGAAAGGCTGCCTTAGAGGATAGAAAAAAAAGAACTTCAATCTTAGAAGAGAATAGCAAAAAAGAAATACGTATAATATAATAAAATAAGGCATAAGGGCCAGCGCAAACCGGCGCGGCAGAGATGGGGGAAAGCAAAGCACATTAAATTTACCAATGTATATAAAAATTGATAAATATAGCCTACTTTAATAGAAATAAGGTATAAATTTCCATGCTCATTGTAGGTATTGAAGAACACTTTAGAGGCCATACCAGCATATTATAATGATTATCATAGGATACAATTCGTCATTTTCATTCATATCCTAAAGAAATTAAGAGCATAATAATTATTCTTTAATTTCAGTTGTACATTAAGTGTTTTTGTGTAATCTTTGAAATAGATCTGATGTCGAATAGTCTAAGTTCAAACTTGTCTTCTTCATTAATAAATGAATTCAATCGTTGATAATAAAATTATTGTGAGTTTTTGGTACAATAGACAAGATCGTTTCATAATTTTATTAAATAGGGGTATAATGCTTTAATTGGCATTATTGATATGTTTTACATAAAAAGCCGTGGTAAACTAATGCTAACTAAATTTGACCAACCGCCTCTCAGCAGAGGCCGTGATTGCGAATCCAGACTCGCAAATAATTTGAAATTGACCATGAGCTATCGGGTGTAGGTTTTCCTGAATATCGTGATGAAACCTGCACGTCAAAGAATGTTTACAACCCTCGGAAAACGTGTGAAGTACCCAACCAGCATAGGGCTGACTGTGGCTTAAATCCTCGTCTGAGAGGCGAATCGTGCCCAAAAGTGGCTCGTTTAAATGGGTTGATGATTATGATATCGGTACCTGATACATACTATTTGTAAAAAATTCATCATCGTCATTGAAATATATTTTTAATATTTCTAAATATCATAAGTTATCTTTATGCTTTGTGCTAAAAATTAAAAAAAAAAAGAAATGGAGAGAAAAAATAGATGAATATTGCGATAGTAAAAACATGATAATCGATAAAAATAAAATAAAAATGAAAGCAGAAAACGTTAAGTCAACGGCATCTAGGATAAGTGACTAAATACAAAATTAGATTAAAAGAGTATGTTAACGATTCCTAGGTAGAAAAACCTTTATGTGGAAAAAATAAATAATTTTGTGTAAAAGAAAAGTAATATAGTACACAGTAACATTTTTTATTTGGAAGACACGATTTGAGGCTTTGAGTAGATACATCATTATTTTAAGTTTATAACACCGATTAATTGACATACATGAATGAAATAAAATTTTGTGCTATATAAAATTTAATTGTATATCAAATTCCTGACTCTATTATTTTATAGTTCCTAGCAGATTTTTGGTTTTAATTAAGACTAAACTTGGCATCATAAAATTAATTAATTAAAGTATATTTACGTATACACTTCATACATACTTACTTAAAATAACATAGCAAAAAACGGTAAATAATACAATCGGTATACCCTAAAAATTACTTTTTTGATTTAAAATTGCCAAGAAAACATTATTATTTGTGATAAAAATAGACGTTTAACTTAAAAATATATAATAAGTCTTATTGTTCAAATAATACGTAATTCTTAAAACAAGTTCCCGGTAATTCAATTACTATCCTAATTACATGATGGTACATGCATACCATGTTTATGAGAATAATATCAAACATAGAAGTTACGGTAAACGATAGTGAGGTATACACTGTTCTTATAAACAGGAATGTTTCCCAGCCTCTTCACAGCTCCTTGAGGACCTTCCTCAAAATGTCGAGATATATTTCAGCATGTTTCGGTTCGAAGATGAGCGCGGGTCTCAGACGTATAGCATTGTTACCACAAACTCCACCCATCACTCCTGAAATAATAAATTATAAGCGGTAATGTAATATTACTGCGTTCCGATTTTGAAGGGTAAGGGTGCTATTGTAGGGTAAGCTCTGAGTGACACTGCAACTATGGACAGGCGTGTCGTTTACCACCAGGTGCACGACTTGTTCGTCCCGTCACTCATATCATATACATAATCATGAAAAAATATAATAAGACCACGCGGCTACGTGGCTGATTTTTCGATGGTGACGGTTTTTCGTGAAATCATTGCATATAATTTTCATATGTTTAAAGAAACTAAAACATTGTTCAAATCAACCTTTGCATTCATTTACATAGTCTAAAGAATGTTGGTAAAATAAAACAATCACATAAAAATAAACGTCTAGTACGCCGGTCAAATTTATCAGCGGGGCGGCGACGTGGAAAAATCGGCGCAGCACACACATCTAGCTTGTACTTGCATCTCCTTACGTTTTCGACAACTTACTCTAAAGATTCGAATTCAAATTACTTGCTGCACCTAATTCGGTATCAATGTATTATGGTGCGTATCCGCGGCTCGTGATGTCAAACGCGCCGATTTGTATAGGCCAGCTCGCGAAACGGGCGACACGCGTGGCGGCGAGTATTCGGAGTTGTATCGAGAGTAGAGAACAAATAAGTAATGAGAACGGACACTCCGCCCCTCCCTAGCTTTAGATACCGCACCACGCCCCGCACATTGCGATCACATTGACTGAACGAGTACAAGGCTGTTCGCGAGCCGATTTCGTGCTAAGACGGTTTTGATATTTGAATATAGTTTTCATTTATTCATTACGAAATTTGTACGTTAATATATAACATCATTTTGAGTTACTATTTATAATGGTCGTGAATTGTGCTGTGCACGGCTGTTTATAATCATGTACACGGGATAAAGAGAGGAGTTTTTTTTTTTTGAAAGTTGAAACGAAGTAAGTAAAACAACTTATGTCTGAGACTCATTCAGTTATTGTTTTCTTTAGTGCAGAGTAATGTATAATACAGATTTATTATATTAATATAATAAGACGCCATAACTTCGTGAGCTAGACAATGGTTGTAGACTTTGTATTGCCTATAAATATTACGTAGTGAATATACCTAATTATTAACTAGGTAATGCTAAAGTTAGACACGCAATTTCAAATACTTTGGTTACCTTATTTAAAGGTACCTGTCCAAAATATAACATTTTAAGTGCTTTTAAATTATTTTTTAATTAAATCTTCAATATTATTCTAGGTAGTGAATTAATAAAAAAAATTAATATTATATCGATATAAATACGTAATGAACATGTGTGATTATTAGGATTCTACATATAATAGAATTATAGATAACACATTCTAGAATTTTCGCTATGTTGCCGCTCTGACCACGTAAAGTAATAGTATGAGCAAGTGATGGGTAAGTAACCCTGCCACTGCACGCACACTTTCGCGCGTGTGCAGATAGCGCCTTGCTGTATGTAGTTAAATAATTTTCGACTGTTGTATGGAGTGTCCGGGGTGTGTCGAGAGGCCACTTGCGCTCTCGCGCCGCACCTTTGAAGTTACCAACCAGCGGCAGAAAGTACCAGCCACCACAGGCGCGCTCGGGGGGGCCGTCTTTCCACGGCGCGTTTTCAGGAAACGAGCCGCGCGGGCAGTGTGAAGCCGCGTTTGTAATGACGACCTTTGTGTTGTTCACAATATCGTTTTCACAAATAGTGGAATTTATTTTCTAATTAAGTAAAAAAAATACTAGTTAGGGCGCACCGCTCGCGCCCCCGCCGCCCCCATTGCTGTTCGGCCCGGGGCCATGGTCCTCTCGGCACCCCCCAGCTACGCAACTGGTTTACACAAAACAAGTCCAAAATTTCGTCTTCATTCCCCTCAAGCAATCTGCCTTACGAGTGAGTTATTTGACAATTTCAAGTGCTTACTTGCAAAATAAATATATATATATATTTAAATAATAATAACGCACCCGACATAGCCCCGCACTAGGGTAACCCTGTATCGCGGGTGCCATGGACACACACATAGCCAACCACAAATTACACCCAAGCTCACGAGAGAAATAAATGTTGTCCATAAAAATATTTCTACCGGCCCGGGAATCGAACCTGAGACCTCTGCGTGGCAGTCCGGCATGGCAACCATTCGGCCACGTAGGCAGTTATTTTAAATTTATCATGATTCTGAGAAATCAAATAATGAGTATTAATAGTAGAATTACCTTTTTTCCTCATATTTGTAAATATTTTGTCTCGCAATTCGGTAGTGGGAGAATTGTAAGCTAGAAAAGTGCCGCGGCCGCGTACGCTGTGTATGTGCGTAGAAAACTCCTTTTCGAGTTCGTGAAGTCCAGATTTGAGAACTGCCCCCGTCTTGCAAACCAGGTCGAGTAATTTGTCCTGTTTTATTACTTTAATTACTTTGTCCAAGAGAACCAACTTCCCAGGGTCCCCCATCCACGTGTTGAATATGCGGTAGGCGTGAGGGCTCCTGAAAAGATTTGCCCAACATAAATGTTGCATAAAAAGTTACTTGTGTCTGGAATCCAGAACTTTAAATATGTACCATTAGTTTCGATTTAACGGTATTAATATAGTCTACAGTTGATGTTTACGTCACACTGACGACCTCGGTTCGTTAGGTGACGATTCGGCTTCGATTCCCGGAAGAACCAATTTGTAAACTTTTCTAGAATGTTACCGGTCTTGGTGTGGTTAGGCACAGTCAGGAGTACACCAAGCTTGACACTTTGGAATTCGGAACTTTCTTATCGTAAGCAGCATAGAGTTTAATGTCAATCTTATTATATTTAATATCAAAGGGTACTTCTTGGGGCTTCTTTAGGGCTTGACTTCCTCTTGATCTTGGTACCTACTTTCCTAGCGCATAGATTTCAAATAAAAATTTATTTGTTCCCAATAGTTCTATTAAATTAATTTCAAGGTTCGTTCCCACTATTCTATTGAGTAGTTCTATTATATATATTAAATTATATTTCAATAATAATAGAAGTAGTGGAAAAAAATCATTCCAAATAGTAATATTGGCTTAGTTCTAGTTTTATCCCGATAATAATAAATAATATCAGGTAACTCCTTTTGAAATGATTTTATAGTTGAATTAATAAAAATGAAGTAGTGTTTTGTATTTTTTATAAGTTTAATAACCTTCGAAACCGTAACGCAGTAATGTTCACATTACTGCTTGGCGGCAGATACTCAATAGAACTAGTGGGAACGAACGAATTCTATTATAGAACTAGCGGAAATGAACGCTAATCATTATTGTTAATAACTCACTTGTATTCGGGAGAGAAATAGAATCCACCAGTGAGCATTTTTTTGCTGAAAGTCACTATGTCAGGTGCATGTGGAAAGTCGAAGTATTCATGGCACCACATCTTCCCTGTGGGCCCAGCGCCCGTTTGTACTTCGTCTACGATAAACGCTATATTGTGCTGAAAAAGAAAATATCAACTGTTATCCTCGAAATTATAAGACATACATCTCGAGTTATTAGGTTTTCGCAAGTGGTTCAGATTGGAAATGATTTAGTAGCATTAGAGACACTTGTGTAAGAGCTCTTCCAGTGAAGTACTGGCACCTTACCTATTTCTGCACCTATTTCTACCGCCCAGCAGTAATGTGAGCATTACTGCGTTCCAAATTTGAATGGTAAAGGTGCTGGTGAAATTACAGGCACATGAGATCTGTCAATTTATGTCTCAGGGTGACGGGCGCAGTGGCTGTACCCCTCAGATCTTTGAGGTTTAAAGCTCTGAGTGGCATTGCAACTGCTATGGGCAAGCGTGTCGCTCGCCACCAGGCGTAAGAATTGTTCGTCCGTCACTTGACATCATAAGGGAAAAAAATCGAAATCATTTTTTCGGAACTTGCGTATATTTATTTTTTCGAAGAAACCAACGTTTCGGGCCCTTTGAATGTTCCATGGTCACGGCTAACTGACCCATGGATAATTCTCAGAAGTAGGTACAATGTTACATTAAAATTTGTGGTCCTTTCTTAAAGGATGGAAAAAAATATTTTAAGGGTCCTTCACAGACACCTATATATATCAGCAACAGAGGTGTATATGGCTCGAGAAGACAACGGATATATTTTAAGCATTACCAGCCACTATAAATTAAAACTCATTTAATTTCAAACCTAGCAACCAAATACGGCGCGTCTTACTTGGTTTTACGACCACACTGAATTTAATGAAGTTCAACTATTGTATACCTGTTTGCAAATCTTCTGGAGGCTTCGGAAGAATTCTGGAGACGCTTCATAATCCCCACCTTCCGATTGAATAGGTTCGACGATCAGTCCGGCAACTGGCCTCCCCTTCTTCTTGTACGCTTCTATGTGTTCACGTACACTATCAAGGCATCTGCAATGTAGTTGAACTTGTTTCATTATCATTCTTTATTAATTTTACTCAATATACCCATACTCAATATTCTTACTATACTGCGGCGAACTAGCTATTAGCACTGAGGTAATTAGTGTTTAATAAATAATAATAATAACGCTCACACTCATAGCCCGTACTAGGGAAACTTTGTATCGCGGATGGACACACATATAGACAACCACAAATTACACCCAAACTCACGAGAGAAATAAATATAGACCATACATATCCTGGCCCAGGAATCGAACCCGGAAACTCTACGTTGCGGCCCAACGTGGTAACCGTAACATGGTAAGTCTCTATATAGTTAAATCTCTATCCAGTGCATTGACTTACGATCTAGTGTATTTCTTTCCTTGTTGAACGTTTATCACAAGGACACACCTAAAACATACCAGTTAAATACCATAATGTACCTTAATTAGCCAACAGACAGAATGATGTATGCAACTAATAAACCTGAAAACCTGTGTTTTACTGATCTGTTTTTTATTTCTCGGCAATATTTTAACCACTACAGTGTCCTACCACGGTATAATTTTTTATGATCTATCTTGATGTACGGTTCAGACTAATGTAACCATAAGTTCTTAGTCTATTAAGTCGCTATTTTCACAACGAGGCGGCAAAAATATAACATTCCATGTAGTTAAGAAGTTCTATAGATTCTGTCAATTACCAAATAAGCAAATTTTTTTCTACCAACATGCAAAAAATGTATTAGTAGGTAAGCACGCAATCTCACTCAAAAGCCGTTTTGTTAAAGTATTACTAACGTAACTACTTTTGATTTAAAGCACCAAGAAACAATAATTCGAAGTCATAAAAGATCACAGATAAAAAATAGTAGGTACATGCAGTAAATGTTTTCAATTGCTCCACCCGAAGTCAAATCAATCATCACAATGCGTCAACAGCGTCGTCAAATTTCGTTTACGAGTTCCCAAGCGGTGACAAGAGCTATGAAAGGAAATCGAAAAAGAATTGAGTAAAAGAACTAATGGGAATAAAGATAAAAACATTACATTTATTCCCACTAGTTCCATGCATGGACCTTTTGGGTTTCAATTGTTCCATATGGAACTGAGTACATTGAACTACTGGGAATAAACCCAATAATTTGTAGAAAACAAGCAACCAGACGAAAGAACTTGAAAAGAATATGAAATTATTTACTTTGCGTCTTCATTTTTATTTTCGCGCGTGTTTTCATCTAATGGATATTTATATCTGGGGAATTTAGCAGCTGGCCAATCGAATGCTACGCAATCCAATTTGTGTATCGGTTTTGATCGCGTCGTAGTCAATGCGGCAAACGTACGTCCGTGGAAAGCACCCTGAAATAACAACACTGTTTTATCTTTGTAATGTGTCGAAGCAACGTGACTTCTTTAGGAAGTCACTGGATTGTATATTGAAGCAACATGATTAAAGCTTGCAAGAAAGTATATAGGTACTGCTTAAGGTCAAAAACACACTTTTGAACAAACATGTTTACCTCAAAAGACATTATCGACAAATCGGGTGTCCCTGGAGGCTGATTTTTCATAACCGATGTCATTTCCTGATCAGTGAAATCTACGCTTCCACCGCGTTCTTTGACGCGATAAGAGAACATGGCCGCTTTATATGCGTTTTCATTCGAGCACGATCCGCACGCCATGGTGAATACACTTTGCATGCCATGTGGAGCGACTGAGATCAGAACATTACGCAGTCTCTGAGGCCAGTCAACAGATGGAAACACCCCCAAAGCAGGGCGATTGATCAATGTTTTCTGTAATTTTAAATGATTAATCAATTTCTTGTCAGGCTTCCATGCAAGTCTTGTAAAGGGCCGGATCATATTGGCTGTGAGAACTTTAGAGATAAGATGTAGATTATCATCTTATCTCTATTTCCCACGGTAACGCAGTCTTAATTACACTGGATCATTTCTCAAAAAGCACTGATAGCTTGCACCCTGCATTATTGAGCCTTTTTAAATCACAATGCAGTTTAATACTAATTAATCACATGCAAACATCCCTTTTAGAAGAAATTTGTGTTCAACAGTGGAACGCGCTAGCAGGAAAACCGGTTCGTATAGGTTGATAAAAATAGTGGTTTATCCACATTCTGCCGTTTTGGTTTTGACACAGCGTGCAAGCTTGTGACATTATAACAAAAACATTTGTTTACATTACAAGAATACATTACTTTTCAATGATCTAACGCATAGGTTCTCAAACATTTTAGCTCACCGGCCACTTGGGCAAGATAAAAGAACTCAACGCCCTCCACCACAATTTTTTAAATTAACGCACAAAAATGAACAAGGAAAATAAAAATTGTATATGTGTAATGTAGATTGTAGTGACGGACTTAAAAAAAGGAGGTTCTTAATTCGACTGTATTTTTGTTTGTATGTTACACGATAAATCTTTTTTTGGAAACCGATTTTGATGACTCTTTTTTTGTTTGAAAGAGGGAAGTTGGTTCCATTTAAATTTGAACAAAATATTCCACCTCAAAGGGTGGTAAACTAGGGGATGATCCGATTTCGCACACTTTCCGTTAACCGATTTTTATAAAACTTGGCAAATAGATGTAATTCCACGAACTTTTGAGGTCGGTTTTTTTTAAATAAAATAGTTACAATTATGCGCGCAAACGCGGTAGCCCCTGGGCAGCTTCAATGCCCCCAATTGCTTCCGTGGCCCCTACCGCACCTCTAGGACTCTTCTTCAGCGCCCACTGGGCGCGTGGGCGCTGGGTAGGGACCACTGTGGGAAACTATGAACTAAATCAAGGAAATGAAACATTTTTTTTTCCTATCTAAATCCCATATTTTGGTTTCTTTTTTTTCAAACAAACCAACTTTTCAGGCTCTTTGCAGGTCCTAAGTCACGACTGTAATGGGGACCTAAACATTGATCTGTTTTAAAAAAAGTATACGCGATTTAAATCCGAACAAATACTTTTATTTCCTATGTGTAACAATCGCGAAAACATAAAAACTCGATACCCAAATCAAGTTTCAGAAAGTCTTTGCAATTTGCTGTTTCATTCTATAAAATGTTATAGATTATCCGAAATCGGCCGTTTTTATACTAACCAGACTGTGCGGATCGTCAAACGCATTCAACAATTCCGGGTGGTTATAACCAAGTGGTAGGGAAGATATTTGTGTAAATACATCTAAAAATTCATTTCCATCAGCGTCCACAAAATAGTTGCCGGTGCATTTGTCGTAATCGGCGAACAATTGTACGGAACCAGCTTGCTGAAAAATAAAAATAGATTATAAAAATACTTAATAATAAATAGTCGTAGTTTTTTGGAAGAACTAAATAAAATCATTGTGAAAGTTTTGTTTAAGAAAATTGAACTATAATATCAGCTGGCGTAGTGCAGCAGTTCCGTTTTCAAAATTTCGTTCGAAAAAAATTACGACAATTTAACATTACGTCGGGGATAGTGGCAAAACCGCATGTATGTAGTATTAGTAAAAGGCGTGTATCTGCACTATACCAATTTTACAATGGCTACGACTTTTATTTATTTTTGCACATTTTACAATGGCTACGACTTTTGTTTTTTTTTTGTTTTTTTTTTTTTGTTTTTTTTAGTTAGGTATATAGTTATTTACGTTGTCTATGCGATACAAAAACATTACACAAATCCATGACACCCTTATAAAAACTTTAAACCCATGGCAATGTATAGCACATTACACAATGTATAGTAGCTGTAGAGCTCCTTGTGAAAGAGTTCGTCCAGGGAAGTACTGCCATCTTACCTATTTCTGCCGTTAAGTAGTAAAGTCAGCATGACTGCGTTCCGGTTTGAAAGAATAAGGGTGCTGGTGAAATTACAGGCACATGGGACTTGTCAACTTAAGTCTCAGGGTGACAGGTGTAGTGGCAGTGACTCTAAGAGTGGTTACACACGGCGAATTTAGCAGCGATGTAAATGCGCGTTTGTGAAACGCGCGATTGCACCGCTACACTTGCTATTTATAGGCGATTGCATCGATACAAACGCGCAATTGCATCGATACAATCACATATAAATCCCAAGTGTAGCGATGCAAACGCGCGTTTGCATCGATTCAGGCGCACCTGCATCGCATTTGCTACGCTGCTTAAAATAGGGCGCGCGTGTGTGTAACGGTAGAGGATTAGCGACTGCATCGTGATTGTATTTCTCTGTTAAAAGTCGCGTGTGTAACCGCTTTAATATCTGCGACTTGTTCGTCCCGTCATGCGTTACTCGGTATCATAAAAAAATATATATAATAAGAACCATTTTTCCTTCATTCATCATTCATTTTCCTTTTTTGAGCCTCCCCGTACGACGTACTACTATTCTTTTCCTGTACGTCTGACACGCCCTGGCAACAATTGGCGAGCACCTTACGCTGATTGGCAAATCCTTTCGCCATGATGGCAAGAAGACACGATACGATAACAAAAAGAAGAAGATTTTTTTCTTTTAGTGTTTTCTTAGTTTGGTTTTACTTTCTAGTCAACAGAGATTTCAAGCAAAATACTTTAGAAATCCCCAACTTTGTAATAATGAAAACAAAATTCATTCAATCTCTATCGGAATAGTTGCCAAAAATTTTTTACTACCTACCTAACGAAAACCATCTTTGATTAGCTCGACAAAACAAACGACGTGGGATTTTAATGGAGATACAATAAAAACCATTTTGTTAAATTAAATTTTGTTAGGCTTCGCGAATTACCTTGTACTTGCATCATATAACAAAAACACTTTTTAGATAATTTATTTGTATGACAGTAATCTATCAATGTTTATCAACTTGATATTACTTTTATGTAATGTCGTTTACACCAAGGTCAAACAGAAGTAGTTGTCAAGGCATATTGTAATAAATATCAATCTTATCACTTGATTAGTCGTAGATACGAACATTATAGAAAAGGAGAGAAATACGCCTCTATTAGTTTGACTTTAGATTCGCCTTCGTACCAACACGAAACTAAAAATAGATTGTTGTTGTAGTCCTATACTACTCATCTATAGGCATATTTATAACTAGGACGTTGGATCCTGTAGGGTCCCTACCTAGCTTACGCTTATGTGCCTAAGCATACACCTAAGCGCATAGAATACAGTATGTGCAATATATGAATTTAGTGTGCAATAATTTTGTCATTTTATGTTCATTAAAGTACCTATATAAAATTTAGTAGTTAAGGCACATTATTTTATTTACTTTAAACGTACGTGTATTATCTTAAACAAACAAAAATCTCACGATGTTTTCTCATATGCAAATACGTAGAAGAACAATTTACAGTTATTCGACAATGAGAAAGTAAATAATGTTTTTCAAGGTATGTCAACATCATTTCAGTGTCATATTGTAGTATTATCTTGGAACTAGATCAATATGAGCCATTCGACGATCTCCATGGCCTTGCGATTAGCACTGTGTATGCTACATGACAAGGTTCGAGGTTCAATTCCCGGTAGCTCTGAATGTTCTGGGTAGTGTAACATGCATCGCACAATTTGGGGCAAATCTAGTTTTCGTTGGAGATTGAGTATTATTTTGATGAAAAGGACGTCTGCGAAATACACAAATACGTCAAAACTAATGCTTAACACAACTACTGCGAATTTTATGCACGTGTTCCATCAATGAAGACCTAGAAGCATAAATGAAAATAAAACTGTTTATTTGCCCGATATTTCCCCTCTATGTAAATAAATGAGACTAATCTAGGGGTAGGCAGAGATTACGGACCTCCACTTGCTACCCTGACACATCAGTATGTCTTTCGCTTCCTACACTCGCATCAGTGAATTCATTTACGCTCGTTTACTATGAATACCTTTCACCCTGCCTTATTTAGAAGATGTGAGTAAATACGTAATTACCTACCCATTGAGTTATTGTGTTTTGTGGAAAATATGTTATCGACAAATCAAAACTTAAACCATTGAAAAGGATAAAGATTTGTACATAGAATTATTTCTGTTTTCGCGCGGTTTTTTTTTATGATAATCGCCAATTAAATAAATTTTCAATACAAAATAAAATATAATTAATATAAATGGGAAAGTTAGGGTACAACGTTCCGACAAGACTGAATAAGTGACTATGTGTATTTAAATGAATATAGGTACTATCATTTTAGGACTCTACTAAGAAACAAGCTGCTATTATTTCTCCAGTTTTGAATATTAAATCCGTTCCATTTATTTATATCAATATATGAATCCAAACACGATATTTTGTGTTCTCGACTTATAATTTAATTTTTAAAACCATTCTTAATACGATGGCAGAAAGTGTACGGGTGGAAAACAACACAAGGTCTACAAGTTGGCATTTTTAGTTTAAAAAAATTGTAGACATAACAGGTAGACAGTGAAGGTTGGACAATGGATGAGTTCTATACATTGACTTGTAAGTCAATGCTTCCATAGCCTTTTTTTTCCAAGTTTTACGACTTCCCAGACGTCATTATTGTGTCGGAGCAGAGAACGCATTGTTTTCGTCACGAACGTGTTTTATCTGTTTATCTACCTTAAGCGAGGGATTTTTGTGGAATGGTCTTTTGGAAGAATGCATAACTTTATTGTTTAACCAATGGAGTATAAAATTTTCAAAAAATAATAATAAGTGCACACTAAAAAGTGCTAAATCGGGTACCTGTATAGAGTTGAGCTGTTCAAATAATCGTTTGGTATTGGGACCGGGTACTTCCGTCTTCAGGTTTGGTCTCTGAGGTTCCTGAGCCACAACGGTGCTGTATTTAGTAGTACCTGGTGTGAATATAACAGAAATTAGTTTTAAAAGTAATAAATTTAATCGAATTAAAATAATCTCTGAACGTTTATCTTCATTTGTCGACTATTTACATTTTGTTCTAATTAAATAAGTTTATATCTCAAAAATAGAAATTAACGAACAATTTTTATTAATGAAATACACAACAGGTACGTTTAAATATGATTGCACAGGGGAAATTTATGAGTTTGTTTATTTTTTTTTTAATTGTTTGGATTATTTTGATCAATATATTAAATAAAAAAGTCAACTTACTTACATTGAATTGATGGTAATAATTTTCTAGTCAGAGCCAGTCGGTTTAGGCGAAGCATGATTCTTGCCGTTTACAAAATGTAAACGACTTAACAACACAAGAATAAAATACTACTTCTTTGAGAGGCCGCGCACTGGGTCTGTAATTGAAAAATAACTCGTCTAAGAATAAATTCAATCAATTTGACCCACGGAACCGCGCATCTCCCCTACCCCATGTCTTCCCGTCTTCCCCCACTCACTCACTCGATCAAATACATTTTTTATTAGCAGTTTTGGCTTGGATACAAGTCCTTTGAGCCAGGTTAGGCCATTTAGTTTTCGGAATCCTTATTAAATATTTTCTTTTCTATTGTGTTTTTACTGTACTTGTACAGGTACAAAGGCAAGAAAAACTTTTGATTTTTTAAAGTAGTTTTTCGTCGTTATGCATATTTGTTGAAGGAGGTTAAATATTTTTAATAGAGCAAACCTTTTTAGTATATGCGTTCCTTTGTAATTCAAATTTGAATATCTTTTCATGTTTCTATGTCATTGTTTTTTCTATGACATTATACTTTTGACTGCCGTCCTAAATTAAATGTGTTTTTACATAATTTACTTTAATCTATTTTATTGTTTCTAATTCGAATGTCCTAGATCTCAGAGAGCTATCCATAAACTCTGGATTTCCCCACATGGTAGCAGAGCGTAGTTGGACAAAAGATTTCTAGAAACATAATCGAGATGAATATTGTCAAAGATGGAGACAATATTAGAAAGTCCCAGGTTGTGGGAGGACTACATCAAAGTTTCGAAAAACTTGACAGCGTATCTAACTATGCGACGTGGAAAGTACAAGTTGAGCTTTACTTAGTCATGGAAGATTTTTGGGATTATGTTGAAAAAACACCAACAACTTCGGAGGGTCTTAAGATTGACAGGAATGTACGTGCTAAAATGCTTCTAACGGTGAAACCACACTGTTTGGTGCATGTGAAGAAAGCAAGTACAGCTAAAGAGAGTTGGAATGCTTTGAAAGCTGCCTTCGAAGACCAAGGAGTAAATAATAGATGTCGACTGCTAGGACGCCTTGTTAGTCAGAAGCTGAGCATATATAACAGCCCACGAGTCTACGTCACCGAGATGCTGTCGCTGGCCAACCAGCTGGCTGATATGGGCAAAGAAGTAGACGTTGAGATGTTGGCTGCACTTATGCTACAAGGACTAGGAGATCAGTATGAGCCAATGAGGATGGCTATAGAAAACAGCAATATTACGTTGACAACCGATTACGTTAAAAAATAAAATTGCTGCAAATAGATGTCAATGTGACAACTGACATAGAGCCGCAGAATGCTTTAGGTGCTACAAAGGATAAAAGTACTAGCAAAGCAAAGGAAAATCCCAGAGTGGAGAAATCCAGAGTGACGGCTAATAAGAAGATTGAATGTTATGTGTGCGAACAAGAACATAAAGCTCGTTTTTGCTCGAAGAAGCATAACTATGTGCCGAAGCTAGCTGCGAATCTGTTGAGTGTAAGTGCGTTAGTGAATCGTAACTTTGTGGTAGTATATTCGAAGAGAGGTTGTGAATTATATAAAGCTAGTGATTGTCAAGTGAGCGGTAATGTTGAGTTGGTATGTAAGGAACAGAAAGGGATCTATGTAGTGAAACCTAATTCTAATCCTGACTTGTTTTCAGCTTTAAAAACAACTACTGATGATGAAGTTAAACTATGGCACCGCAAACTTGGACATTTAGGACATGACAATATGAAATTACTACGTAACAAACTGGCGAGAGGTATATGTTTCAAGGATTCAAATTCAGTACAGTGTGTGTCGTGCTTGAAAGGTAAGCAAACTTTCCGAAGCAAGAGAGTACACGTGCAACTGAAATTCTTGAATTGGTCCATAGCGACATTTGTGGCCCTATGGACACTACTTCATTTGCAGGGGATAGGTATTTCCTGACGTTTATTGACGATAATTCAAGAAAAACTTTTATTTTTTGCGGAACAAAAGTGAGGTCTATTCTAAGCTGATAGAGTTCAAAACGCTTGTTGAAAATCAGACGGGTAAAAAGCTAAAGGCAATTAGAATAGACAACGGGAAAGAATACATCAATGAAAGCGTAAATGCTTTTTTGCGGATTAATGGTATTGTTCATCAGTTGACAGTAGAGTATACCGCAACAAAATGGAGTGAGTGAACAAGCTAATCGTTCAATTGTGGAACGAGCTAGAAGCATGCTTGCAGAAGCGAAACTTAACAAGAATTATTGGGCTGAAGCGGTCAATACCTCAGTGTATCTGAAGAACAGATGTCCTACACGTGCTATAAAAGGGAAGACGCCTGAAGAAGCATGGTCTAACAGAAAGGTTGACCTGAGTCAAATGAAGGTTTCGGCTGCCGGGTGTTTATGCATGTTCCAAAACAGAAGCATAGAAAATTGACTCGAATTCAAAAGAATTGCTATTTGTTGGCTATTGTGAAACAACAAAAGGCTATCGTCTTATAGATCCTGTAACGCATGGCTTACACAAAGCGAGAGATGTTGTCTTCTTCGAGAATCAAATAAGAGTTCATGCAAACGACTGTGATGAAATCGTGGAAGTAGTTAATGCTCCTGAAACTCATCGAGTGGAACAGCATGAAGATTTTTTTGACTGTCAAGATGTTGAGCAGCAGTGTATGGAAAACATTGTTGGAAAAGAGTTACAATCAGGTGAAATGAGAAATGAAATTGAAACCGGTAACCCCAATCAAGTTCCTGAATCTGAAGTTCAAGATGAAGAAGTGGCTGAACTAAGATTGGAAACCACTTATGATGTTCCTGAAAGAAGATATCCTCTTAGAGAAATGAAGCCAAAAAATATAATGATTATATTCTTTAATATGCAAAAAAAGGATATGAAGGAAGATCCTGTAACAGTTGACGAAGCTTTGTCGAGACCAGATAGAGATAATTTGGCTTAAAGGGATTCAAGAAGAGCTTGATGCAGTTAAGAAAAACCAGACTTGGGAGTTAGTAGAAAAGTCTAATGGCTGCGTTGTGGATTCTAAATGGATTTTTAGAATAAAAAAGGAGCCGGGGAAGATACGGTACAAAGCTAGACTTGTTGCTAGAGGTTTTACCCAAATAAAGGAATTAAACTAGAATGAAACTTTTGTGCCTGTTGTACGTCACAGTACTCTGAGATTACTATTAGCTTTAGCTGTGGAGAATGACTTGAAAGTGGATCAGACGGATGTCGTTACTGCGTTCTTGAATGGAGACTTAAAAGAGACGGTGTGCATGAAGCAGTCTAAAGGTTTCCAAGAAATTGATAAAGAAGGATATGTCTGTCTATTGAAGAAGGCTCTTTACGGATTAAAGCAGGCTCCCAGAGAATGGTATGAGAAATTACACAAAGCTTTGTTAGATATGGGTTTCAAGAGATCCGAAAGTGAACCTTGTGTCTATATGAGGAAGAAATAAAACAGTATGATCTTTATTGCGATTTATGTGGATGATATATTAATTTTCTGAAATGATCAAAAGAAAGGACATCGGTAAAGACGGAACTTCAAACTAAATTTGAAATTAGAGACTTAGGCGAAGTAAATGTTTTTCTAAGAATAAAGATCATACAGCAGGGGAACTCCATACGGCTCAACCAATCAGAGTATCTTGAGAAAATATTTAAGAAATTTGGGATGAGTGATTGCAAGAGTGTAAAGATTCCTGTTGAAACTGGGTTGAAGCTCGTGAAACCAGAAGATGAGAATTACGTTTCACCAAGTGAACTGCCATACAGAGAGTTGATTGATTCACTGAATTACCTAGCTGTCTGCTCGAGACCGGACATATATAATATATATAATAGGGGTTAAAGTATGAAATTGCCGATTTGTACTGAAAATCTAAATTGTTTATTTTTTAAATTT
Organism: Hyposmocoma kahamanoa; assembly: GCF_003589595.1. Lineage (NCBI taxonomy): Eukaryota > Metazoa > Arthropoda > Insecta > Lepidoptera > Cosmopterigidae > Hyposmocoma > Hyposmocoma kahamanoa. The sequence continues at coordinate 8,317,845 of NW_020654810.1, read as the reverse complement.
TTAACAAATTTATTTAATCAAAATAGTTGCCATTATTATCTATACATTGCTGCCATCTAATGGGAAGGTTATTAATGCCTTTGCGATAGAACTCCGACGATCTAGACTGCACAAACTGTGTGAAAGCATTTTGTACTGCCTCCTGGGAAGAAAACTTCTTGTCACGTAGATAATTGTCCAAATCACGAAAGAAATGGTAGTCCGTTGGAGCAAGGTCTGGTGAATACGGAGGATGACGAATGGTTTCAAACTGCAGTTCCTGAAGGGTCAAAATGGTTTCTCGTGCTGTGTGAGGTCTCGCGTTGTCGTGGAGCAATAATGGTGAAGATCGATTCATGAGTCGGGGCTGTTTTACTGCTAGTTTTGTCAACATGGTTCGGAGTTCGGCACAATAGACATCTGCCGTTATTGCTTGACCAGATCGGAGAAAACTATAGTGAATAACACCATGCTGAGACCACCAAACAGTTACCATTACCTTTTTATTGGTAAGTTTTGCTTTAGGACACTGTTGTGGCATTTGACCTGGGGTCAGCCATTGCATTTTTCTTTTCCGGTTATCATAAAGAATCCACTTTTCATCACATGTTACAATTCGATCCAATATTCCTTCATTTCTGTACCGGTTCAACAAGGCAACACAAGTTTCAACACGCGTTTCTTTCTGCAGATCAGTCAAATCATGAGGCACCCATTTTTCGTATTTTTTTATTTTATTGATTTGACGCAAGTGAGTCAATATTGTGAGTAAGGTAACGTTAAACCATGCCGCTAATTCCTGGGTAGTTTGACTAGGATCGGCTTCCACTATCTCTCTTAATTCATCGTTATTCACCTGTGTGGGCGGTCTTCCTCGTGGCTCGTTCTTTAAGTCGAAATTTCCATCACGAAAGCGTTTAAACCAAAATCGCACGGTGCGTTCATTAGTAGACCCCTCTCCAAACGCAGCATTGATATTGCGGGCTGTTTCTGCCGCGTTAGTTCCGCGTCGGAACTCGTATTCAAAAATCACTCGAATTTTCGCAGTATCCATCTTTCTTGTCTAAATTGAATAACAAAAACAATTGAAAGTCGATATTCAAATGTTTCAAATTTAAAAAAAAAATCACAGAAACCATTTGAAAAAAGTTTCATTCGAAAACCTCAAACCAAGAAGATTCTATGAAAATTCAAAGAACCTATTGCAATAAAACGGCAATTTCATACTTTAACCCCTAATATATATATATATATAACGCTCACAATCAACATAGCCCCGCACTAGGGAAACCCTGTGTCGCGGGTGCCATGGACACACACATAGACAACCACAAATTACACCCACACTCACGAGAGAAATAAATGTAGGCCATACAAATATTTCTCCCGGCCCGGGAATCGAACCTGGGACCTCTGCGTGGCAGTCCGGCATGGTAACCGTTCGGCCACGGAGGCAGTTAGTTATATATAAGCCAGTTTAACAGTTGTTACAATCAAACACATTGGACAGCTGCAAAGCATGTGCTTCGGTACTTAAATGAAACCAAAGAACTCGGACTGGTACTCAAGAAAACGGGAAGAAAACTTGTTGGCTATGTGGATGCAGATCATGCAAGTGATGTGTGTGATAGGAAATTTTACACTGATTTTGTATTCATATTTGGAGGATGTCCTGTAGCATGGGAAAGTCGCAAGCAAACAACAATAGCACTCTCCAGTGCTGAAGCCGAGTATGTGGCTCTTTCGGAAGGCTGCAGGGAGGCAGTATTTTTGACTGCACTTCTAGCCGAGCTGACTGGAATTCATGAAGTTGTGGAACTACTCAATAATAGTCAGTCTGCGATTCAAATTGCTGGAAATCCCATGCATCACCGGAGAACTAAACACATTGATGTGAGGCATCAATATATTCTGGAAATGGTGCGAATGGGTAAGGTACGCTTAAGGTATATGTCAACACAAGAGATGCCTGCAGATGTGTTAACGAAAGGACTGAGCAGAGAAAAGCATGAAAGATGTTTGAAAGGAATGCACGTTTAAGAAGGAGTTGTACTGGCTCTACTAACTCATTTAAGAAGGAGTGTTGAAGGAGGTTAAATATTTTTAATAGAGCAAACTTTTTTAGTATATGCGTTCCTTTGTAATTCAAATTTAAATATCTTTTCATGTTTCTATGTCATTGTTTTTTCTATGACATTATACTTTTGATTGCAGTCCTAAATTAAATGTGTTTTTACATAATTTACTTAGATCCATAGATTTAGTATTAGATCTATTTTATTGTTTCTAATTCGAATGTCCTAGATCTCTGTGATGTATCCATAAACTCTGGATTTCCCCACAATATTTTCACTTTCACATAAATATAATAGGTTCTACGCATGGAAATATCTTTTAAAGTTTTATTTAGCATGAATTATAAAATAAACTTGAGTACATAAAAAAGCCAAGTAAACAAAAACGAGATTTAAAATGATTTCACAACAACGAAAAAATTTCTTTTCAGAATATCGATTCGAGATTCCGTATATACATACGTACATCCTTAGAATAATAACGCATAGAAACCTAGCCCGCACACGCTAAGTGAG
>NW_020654810.1:8261833-8310275 GCF_003589595.1 Hyposmocoma kahamanoa | reverse complement strand
GTACATCATACACTTATTTTCGTTCGGAATATCAAGACTCAGCTGAGAGACGCGAAGCGTTGAATTCCAGCGAAAATTCGTACGGAATTTACGTACGAGTGTGTGCCCGACATACGTACCCTGTAAAATCTATGGAATAGTACTGTATAGACGTGATAATTTAATAAGTCTGTAATTTGCATGGTTTTGCTGCTTTCGAACGGAATTTGGCCGGCCTACTGGCTCCCATCTTTTTCGTTCAGTAACTTCAACTTTTGACAAGTGTCAACGTGGAAAAACAAATCAAAATGTTTTCCATGACATTAAACGCACCTGCGCCTGACTAAGTCAGACAGTGAATCACACGCTTTAAATATTTTTTGACATTTCACTTGACGACTCATTTTTCAAAGCTTTTATTGTGATTTGTTGTTTGTTGTTGATGCGATTATCTGCTGAATTGTTGCGTTTTCTCCAGAAATATTATATGATTTCTAGCGAGAGATGTTAAAGAAAGTTTTGTTGTCTACAGACGTGACTTTAGCGTGTGTCCAACATGCCTTATCAACAGAGAAAGAAGAAATTATGGGATTACTCATTGGTGAAGTAAGTAGCCAAAAGATTTAATAGGTAATTAATTACTTTTAAAGTGTTATTTGATTATAGTTATTTAGGAATAAAATTATCTCGCAACACAGTGTTTTACTGTACTTTGTGAATTCACTCTCGCTTGTCACAGTACATTCTCTATATATACATAAACAATCGACCTTTCATTGCAGGTACACAACAATGGTAGCGTGGTATCTATAGTATCTTCAGTAATACTGCGGCGTTTGGACAAAAAGCCAGACCGTGTAGAGATATCTGAAGAACAATTAGTGCAGGCGACATTGAAGGCCGAGGAACTGGCTGCAGAATTAGGCAGACCTCTCAGAGTTGTGGGGTGGTATCACTCACATCCACACATTACGGTTTGGCCATCACATGTGGGTATGTAAACAATGTTTAGCATCCTGTGAGTTTTCATAGGTGGGGTTTATGTTCAGCAAGAATAATTTGTATTTATTTTGTTATCAGTCTGTGTATACTTATTGAATATTGTAATATCTTTTTAAATTTTTATTGAATTGATATTCAATTATTTTTTGAAAAATTACTCCACTAGTTTGTTATAATTAATACAAAGATTGAACACTCAGAAAAAATTTCTTCGATCCAGCCGGAATCGAACCATCTTCTAGCATACTATGCCAGACACTACACCAACTAAGAACGAACCAGCGGTCCTCACAAATTTTTCTATGTACTTGAATGTCCTTTGTATTTGGTTTTATTCAATTTTGTTTTTTGGGAAATTACTTCGGCTGAAAGTGCATGTGCAAATCCAGCCAGATCAAAGGAATTTATATTTGTGTCCAATCTGTGTATTAATATTTATACAGTAAGGGTGCCTTCAAATTAGAAGCTTATAGAAGTGCTGCAGCCATGCCACTACTAATTTTCATACAACATTTAGAAATACAGCTGCAGTGCACAGTCGCGCCACTTTTGCAGATTAAATGTTGTATGACAATTAGTAGTGGCTCAGTTGGCGCACCACTGCAGCGTTTCTACAGGTGTGTAATTTGAAGGCTCATTAGAAGCTGAAAATAAACAAGACATATTTGAATTACAAGTTTAATTCACAAACAAGTTTTAACAAAAAATGTAAGTAGATATATTATGTAATGTATATGAGAGTTATTTATCACCCAACTATTTTAAAATAAATATCTTATTACAGATCTTGCTACACAGTTTATGTATCAACGGATGGATCCTAGCTTTGTAGGCATCATATTTGCTGTGTTTCTCACAGAGCAAAGTACAAAAGCCCCATCAGTAAGTTACATTATATTAGAATATTAGGGCACCTTCGAATAAGAAGCTAATAGAAACTCTGCAGTGGCGCACTACTTTGCAGTCGCTTAATTGCGGCACCACAGTCGCGCTCCTACAAGCATCTAATTTGAAGGCTCCCCTAATCTAACATGTAATTATTATAACGACAATTTAACATAATAATGTTGTTTACAAGAAGGTATTTTAAAGTCATGAGTTTGAATTAAAATGTCTTACAAAACACACTATTTCTTTGATGTATGTAAGCAAACCTTTAAATGTTTTTCATCGTACATAATTTTGTAACAGAAATTCAAGCACATTTTGGACAACTCTGTTCTATGGTAACATGTTCAACTTAATTTTTAATGAGAATTAAAATGCAAATACAAATTATAAAATCACAGACAATAACTAAACATAAAAAAAGACTAAAAAGCCTTTACGACGTCGTAATGTAAATTGATTGGTTGAAATATAATTGTGGATACTTACTTACATTTCTGAGTGTCATCCAAGGACGTGAATTAAATTAGTTAAAATCAATGTTTAGTTTGTACATATATGAGATGTTGTATAGATACAAGTATCTCAGACCACTTAAACCTATTTGTTATTTAGTGAAGCCGAGTTAGAACTGATATTAAGTACTTTTCAGGTCCAAATTACTTGTTTCCAATCGATCAATGAAGGTTCTAGTCAAACCAGGAAAGAAATCGAAATGGAGATTATTAATAACAATGATTCATTGATGGCAAACAACTTTGAGGTTTGTAACTTTTAAAAAAATCAGATTTTTTCTTCTTATTGCCTACCTAATAGGCAATCCTGTATTGTTGTAAAATTAAGAGGTTACAAAATATTTTTCCCAAGTTAATCTACAACTAATAGATAGCCACATACAAACAAACATATTGTACATTTTTAAATAACTATAACTACAATTATTTTTCTTTAAATTCTATGACACCATCTAGCACAATGTATAGTTATTTCAATATTATTTTACAGATTTTAACACAACTACCAGTGATATTGAAGGAGGAAGAAGATGAAGCATACAACAACGAAGTTGGTCTCACGGAATCGGAAGATATTATAAATAAACAACACAATGATGCTGTTCGAACTATTGCTATTGGCCATATTGTTGAAAAGGTGGTTTATTTTTGCACCATGAAATTCATTCTATTCTTTAATATGACCCGGCTTATACAAGTTTAGCAATACAACACTGAGATGATATAACAATAACCTTTCAGATGTCCAGGCCGATGTTGGAGGCGCTAGTAGCTCGCAATGCTCTCAACGGCGTGCGCTTACGAGCGCTCAAGAAACGACACCAGGAACTCATGGCCAAAATGGAGAACATGTCTTGCAATGTTTAGGTTTTTTTATGTAATAAAAATTATAGCACAATAAAAATGTTACTATAGGTTTAAGGTAAAACCAATAAATACTATAAATAATGCGTTACTGTTTTTCGATATGCTCCTAGTTTAAGTCATTTTTATCGATAATTTCAAAACCGTCTGAGGAATCAATGCTTGATACTCTCTTCCTTTTAGTTTTATCCTCTGGTGCATTAGACATCATATTAGCTACAGCCCCAGTGATGTTGAAAAGGGCGTTGTAAGCAGAACTTCCCCAAGTAGTTGAAGGCTGATTAACTTCCAAAGTTGACTGCAATTGTTCCTTTTGCTGATCTGTAAAGTAAATAATAAACTACATGTAAAACTACAAACAACACAAGGCAAACCATAGATTATTTTTATATTTATAAAGGGTTAAATCAAAGCTCCGAAAGGTAAGTTAAAAATGAGCTTATTCAAAATACGAACATTACTGTGTTATTTACTAAGCTACGGAAACTCTGGTGCAAATAAAAATACCAAAATAACCGAACGAAATAATAAATACTGAAAATTCCGAAAAATCTTGCTAACGTAATACGTTCCGGGTTTTGCTGGGGCTGTCGCGCTTCTGTAGTTCTATATGTTCGCGGAGGCGCACACGGACGGGTTTGCAGCCATCATACGCAAGAGGTGCGCCTCGATGCTGCACCGCCTGCGCGACAGCCCCAACCTCATCTTGAGCGCGTTGTCCGCACGCTGAGACTCGCCGTTGCTCGCGCATTGGATGGGACTATATGTGGTCGTATAGAAAATAAATGTTGTTTTGTTTTTGTGTCGCTGTTCTTATGTATTGTACAATTAACTAACCCTTAGACCTAAGCATTTTGTAATTTACTAACAATTTGTGGACCACTTCCAAAATAAATGATTTTAAAAAAACTACCTACTCTACCAACTTATTTTAATTTATATTTTACTGAAAACAATAGCGAATTCGATTGCGGAGCTGCTTCGGTTTTGTGAGCAGTATACTACTACGCACGGCCTTCTAAACAAATTGTGTTAAGAGTGAGTTTATGGTCTGTGGGATTCCTGGTAGAGTGACGTCTTATGAACCTAGGATTAACCTTAATGAGATGGCACAAAAGAGGGTTTGCAAATTTAAATACCTAGGACATTACTTGATGGAGGATCTTAAGGACCAAACTGATATTGAATGTAGGGTGTTGGCTGCCAGATGTAATATTTTGTACGTGTATGCACTTAGAATCGCCCGTTGTAGTGAGGAAGCCAAAATAAATTTATTCAAGGCATATTGTCAATCCTTCTACGCAGGTGGTCTGTGGGTTAACTATATGCAGAAGGCACTTGGCGCCCTGCACATTCAATATAATAACGATTTCAGGATGCTGTTGGGACAACCGCGACACTGTAGCGCATCGTCGATGTTTGCTCAAGCGCGAGTAGATGACTTTTTTGCTGTGATGCGAAAGAAGACTGCATACTACTCTCGAGACTGCGTTCTAGTCTAAACAGCAACCTGAAAATCCAATTCTTCAATCCAAAAAATCCGTTAGCGGCTTATCTCGTTGCACTGATGCTTCGTCATTTCATCCAGGTTCTGGTGAGGTGGTGCAGTAGTCGGCGCCTCGAGCGTAATAATGTGTGTTTTTACGTTTTTGTGGTCTTATCTCTGTATTTACTAACAAGTAGGCGTCGGATGCCAAATTATTATTAGCCATTTTACCGTAAATTATATTAATTATAATTTAATTTGACCTGAAAACATCTTCGAGAACGCAATTAAAATTCGCTTCTGGTGCTCGCCGGCCGCTTCCGCGACACGTTCGCTTCGCTTCTCGTGCTGCTTTTTCATATACTAACCTAATCTACTGAATAAGGTGTGCAACCAAGATTTGGCCTATGTAAAATACATTTGTACCACGTACAAAAAATATTAGTAACCTCGCCTTGCCGCTAGATGACGTTGGGATCAAAATATAATGCGCTATCGAACTGTTAAGTATGTATTACCATTTAAGTTGCAACAGGAAATAGCTTTGTATTGAATAATAGGGCCTATGAGTGGTATTCCAGTACTTCCACCTTGTGGGATACTTGGATGAAAGCTCATAGCATCGTCGTTCTTATTCGTCGGCTACCGCTTGTAGCGAGTGGGACGGTGAGTTAACATCGAGGATGAGCGCGATTACGTCTCCTATGTCGATCATACAACTACGTCAATAAAAGCCGTTGCGCATTTGGAGATTTAAGCGTCTTTCTTCACCCATCTTCGCTTCGTGTACCTATTACACATTTGTTTTCTTTTAATCCACCATGAAATCCAGTATTGTAGAAAACAAACACTACTCCCTCCACACCTTCGGCTTTTAAATTATACTCTAGTATCGAACAGACAAGTACCACGGCGAGTTAGGTTTAACATTAATTATTATCCTTACATAATAATATATAAATTAAACAAATCCCTACAGTGTGGTGAAAATGTTTTTAAAGAATATAATATGTATTTTCGGCAAGATAGTATTTCTTTCGAAGTTTAGTATGTCGGAAGTGCAGATTTTTTCTTAGAATTAGAAGTCTTGATTGATTGCTAAATATAAATAATTTTGTCGGTATATTTTATGTTTATTTTTCAGTAACTCATTTTAACGTAGCATTGTTAGTATAGTACAGTTAGCTACACTTCGCTGCAATTTTGTTTTTTTTTTTGGAACCTTTGTTATTTCCCACTTATAATTATCAAAATCTATAGGTACATTATTCACCAACCTATTGGTATGTACTCGTCTTCACTGGAGTCTGATGTTTCAACATCTTTATTGAGAGTACGCATCTTCTCCATTGATAAATTGGTAACAAGGGAAGTACTGTGCTCTGAACTATCATCACTTATTTCTTCTATGGGCAAATCATCTGGCTTCCAGAAATCTGTAAGAGAATAAATTAAGAAACTTGCACTATAGTGAATATGCAATTTATAACAAAGTGGCCAAAAAAAGGGCAGACACTGAAGTAATAGGATTATTATTACTTTTTACTATCAATATTCATAATATTACTAAGTAAAAATTTTCAAAAAATACTACTTTAAACACACAGAATTACATTTGTGATAAGTTAAAATGCAGGGTGTATTCAATAGAAAAAAAGGAAGAAAATTTGTACCCAAGCTTTGCTTCTCATCTGCCACAGGCTGCTCAGGTTCTATGGATAGCAATCTGATGTTTACTTCAGATTCCTCAGGAATGAGACCCTCCAATTCTCCATCAGATTCTGTTAAAAATTAATGGCATTTAAGTACACACATGTCTGTGGGCATACATGAGTAAAAAAAGCGTATTATAATAGGGACTTAAGTGAAGTACTACTTCTAGTACTTCCTGTACTAAGCCACATATTAGCTCTCTCATTGAGGATCCTACACCAACAAGACCAATGATCTTAAAAAAAATAAAAGCAGTTGTAAAAAAATATTACCAAGTTCTAAAATAAATATAAAGACAACCTCAATAGCGCAGTGGTAGGTAAGCACTGTGAACATTACATGAAGAGGTCCCAGCCTAGATTCTCAGGACCGATTTGGGAAATTAAGTAGTCTAAATTGGTTCTGGTCTGGATGGTCTGATGAGCAAAATGGTGTAGCACATTATTATTAACAAAAATAACCTGAAACCTGAATCTATGGGCGTGCAGTTACCATACTGGTCTACCATGCCCGGGTTAGATTCCCGGATATTTGTATAGCCTACATTTATTTATTGTGACTTTGGGTATAATTTGTGGTTGTCTATGTGTGTGTCCATGACACCTGCAATATAGGGTTTTCTTAGAGCCTAGAGGCTATGAGTATGAGTGTGCGTTATTTATTATTATTATACATACATACCTGCATTTTGTTGAATCTTTTTAATAATTCGGAGCACAGGTGGAGCCAACTTATACATAAGGCATAGTGACATACAGAGCAAATAGAGAAATATATATCCACTTATGAACTTTCCAAGCAGCAAAATTGTTCCAAAAACAATGTTGACTAGTAGGTATGCCTGAAAAATATACAATAAGTAGCATCAGGTTAAAGTATGAGAAATGGCCTTTGGCTTGGAAGTGGGGCAATACATACAATTAAATCAAATAACAAGAGTATGTATGATGTAGCAGTGGTTAGGGAAAGAACAATGCCCAACACCATACAGTTCTAGACTAGCTAAAAAAGTTTACAACCATCAATCGCAGACACAGGGTTCCATTGGTATTTTTATATAGTTTCTTATTATACTGGATTTATATGTTTTTATCTGGGGAACGTTGATTTAAAAGTTTTGTTTGAGGTTATATTATTAATAAACATTGATATGTTACTTTGTAGTACAAAGTTCTTTTCAAAGGTAAGTATAGTAGGGTTTAACTGCCTCCGTGGCCGAACGGTTACCATGCCGGACTGCCACGCAGAGGTCCCAGGTTCGATTCCCGGGCCAGGAGAAATGTTTGTATGGCCTACATTTATTTCTCTCATGAGTTTGGGTGTAATTTGTGGTTGTCTATGTGAGTGTCCATGGCACTCGCGACACAGGGTTTCCCTAGTGTGGGGTTATGTTGAGTGTGTGCGTTATTTAGGGTACCCATTAAAAGTTATACTTACATTCATTATTGCAGACGAATGAGGTATAAATGGTGCAAAAAGATATAACTTAAAAATACTTTAAAATTTAATGTGTACTTAGCATTTATTTTTTAACGTAGCAGAATTTTTTTTAGCAGAAGATTTTGCCATTTAATTTGAAGTCTTGTTTACACTTAACTTGATTTCTCCAATGTTGAGACAATTTGTTTTTGAATTTTCTGATAATTTTGAAATTGAAGATGAACATCATTGGCTATACACAGGGCTGGGCAGTATTTGAATTACTTGTATTTGAAATACGTATTTAAAATACAAATACGTATTTTGTATTTGTATTTCAATTACACCCTAAAAATGTATTTTGTAATTGGTATTTCAAATATCTGACCATTATGTATTTTGTAATTTGTATTTCAAATACTTTCGTTGTAAAATACATTACAACAAAATACTTTTTTTTTTTTTTTTAATGTACATCCTATTATGTGACGTGCAAAGATTTATATGATATTGAACTCAATGGTGACGTGTGTGTGTGAAACGGTACGTTCGAAAAATGAAGTATGAAATTATGTGATTTTTAATTTGGAACTTAATCACGTATAAAACATATTTTATTTACCTCGACGTTTTGGACATGTTGCAACGTCCATGGTGTCGAAGGGACTGAAGAGGCGGGTGTCAGCATCTTCTAGCCGTGCGAGTTTTTCTAACTACCCGCATTTGATCTTCATTATTTATTTGTGCACTAGGGTTCTCATTAGACCGACACACAACACTCACGACATCTTAAATACTCGTATTCAATGCAGTAGAAGCACATTTGCAGGTGGCAACAGTGCATGTTATTGTCAAAGATGTCAAAGTCGTTTTTTCGCGGTTATCTGGTAAAACTGAATATATAAAACTTCTTTTTCAAGATATGTATTGTGGAAATTGTTGGCTTCCACATATCGCGATAGGTATACTAATAAAGTATTTTGTAATGTGTATTTGTACTTTGTATTTTAAATACACCCCATGAAAGTATTTTGTATTTTGTATTTCAAATACAGCTCAAGAAAGTATTTGGTATTTTGTATTTTAAATACATTTAAGGAAGTATTTTGTAATTTGTATTTCAATTTAGATGTAGCATGTATTTTGCCCAGCCCTGGCTATATATCACAATTATTGTAACTTTTGTTCATAACTATCTCACAAGGCTTAAATAGAATGTCAAAATGTAAGTTATGTCACATTCAAAAACAAATATTTACTATGCCTTTTTACAAATTTTTAAAAGTTCATATCTTTTTCTCCAACTTATTTCAAAGTTTTATGAATGAAACTTATATTATTTTGTAACATATATTTAGATGGAAATAAATTTTCAATCGGTCACAACCTAAAAATTTTGAAAGTCCAAATTGGGCATTGTTTTATACATGTTCAGAACGTCTAGCATTTATATAAAAAAATTAATTAAGGCATTAGACATAGAGCAGATTCAATTCTGTTCAATAATTCTTCCATGTTTACATAACAGACTGAAGCTAAAAGCCTCATAGCTTAAGTAACAAATATTGACAATATTTATTTGCATTTAGATTGTAATAATGCAAAATTTTTGTTTTTAGAAAATAATATCACTTTAAAATTGCAATTGTAAATAAATTGTGTTAAACAGAAAGTAAAAAAAATATGTCATTGTCAGTATTTAAACAATAGGAAGTCAAGGTGTGCTTACAGAACAGTATTTGTATTAGATAGTGTCCAGTGTTTTTTACTTTTCTTATCAATAATTTCAAAACTCCAAAAATAATGTCAACATTCATATCAACAACAATTATTATTTTATGTTAAGCCTGGTAATTAGTAATGCAATTATTTATTTACCTTGGTGTGATTATACTGTCGAAGTTGAATAAATTCCATCCACTTATATCTTATTAACTCCTTTATTTTTAATGCCACTTTATTAAATTTAGTACTATCATGACTTGCCAGCTTCTTCAAGCAATTGGTCCTGTGTTTATACTTGAGCCAAACTTCGAATGCATCAACACACAAAATAGTAGCACAAAATCCAAAAATAAATTCTAAAAAGTTGATCTGATGATGAATGCATACACTGAAAACAAAGATAAGAAATTTAATTTACGCATTAATGTTATGAAAACAAGTTACGTTGGTCTACCAAGGACGTTCAATTGTACTACTTACAAAAATATTACATTCAAAAAGAAAATACAAGACAAAGAGAGCCACATTTTTTTCCAAAATAAAATATCCTCAAGAAGTCCAATAAACGCTGCCAGTAAAAGTGAAGTCTGGGTTTTTTTAGAATCCAAATTTTTTGTCGGGCTCCATTTAAAAATTTTTTTCAAAGATGTTAGCATTATTTTTCACAATATTTTTGAAAAACTCTCGTACGATCGAACTGAAAATTCTGAAATGTCACGGCAAACGTCAACGTCACATTTCGCGTTATTTTTCCTAAGGCTTTTCGTGCATTACGGGGCGAGCTAAGAAAACTGTTCGTGTTCTCTATGGTCTCCCTGACCAAACCAAGTATGTGTACGTTCGCGACCTTTGCTTCGTCAACATCCGGTCCATCTGCGCTGTTCAATATACAGCATTTTCTTTAGACTGGAACATACCCACTGCCGTAATGTCAAAAAGTGAAAGAAGGGAAGGGTTTATTTGATTTTGCTTTATTAATATATTAATTGCACGGTAGCGTAGTAGTTCTTAATTATGAAGTAATAAGTGTACACTGGAAATATGTCTTCGAAACTATATGATAAAAGTTCCAATAAGGATGGAGCTCGTCCGTATAAGAGCCGTGATTACGCCAACAAGATTTCGTCGAATTTACACCATTTCAAGAGAGATGGGCGATTTTGTGACATAGACTTAATATCAGGGAATACGAGAGTGAAGGTATAAATTTTTTGGTGCCGCACGTGATGAGTCATGTTGAAAAATCAGTTGGCGTAACGAGTTGATTCAGTGCTTTCAGTCAACTGTTGTTTATTCTTCTCAGACGTCACGGTATACTTTGCATGTTTATTTTTACGCCCGTAATTTCTATTTACAGGCACACCGTGTAGTTTTGGCGGCAAGCTGTGCATATTTTGACGCAATGTTTAGTGTTGGACTAGAGGAAAGCCAGAAGGGTCATGTTGCACTGCCCAGTGTGCCTCCTGACATTTTGCCAATGATTATAGACTTTATATATACAGGTATTTGATAGCTTTATCAGTCTTAAGCGGCTCAACTTTAGTGTATGTGATGTTCAAATTAATTTTGGAGATAGACCTAGTGAAAAGGAACCCCTCTACAAATTTTCAGTTTTAGATTTCAGACTTAGGACACCAAAGGTTTTCGAGAAAATAATTTTTGAAAATCGTGAAAATTAAAGGAAAAAAATGCATTTGACAACTACCTAATGTGAAAACTATGTCAAAAAAGCACGCTGACGCATTTTAATGTCTTGCGTTTTGACATTCCACTGTAGTTATATCATGTGTTGTTTAAATTTTGGAAGTATATTATGTTTTATTGGTTTTCTAAACACTATTACTTATTTAATAGCATTTACAGTATATTTAAATTATTATTTCTTATGAAGGTTACTTTGAAATAATAATGATAATTAAAGAAACACAACATCATTTATCATGTTTGGTTTTTTCTTATTTCTCTTGGCTTTTCACAGTAAGTGTTGTAGCCATTTACAGAGTGTTTTTATTGCGTATTTATGTTATTGTTTGTTGTGTATAAAGATTGTTAGGTTTTTTTAAATTACAATCGTGAAAGTCCCTCTGGGCAGAAATGAATTGGATTATTTAGGTTTTTTTTATACAAACGCAAAAGTCCCTCTGGGCAGAAATGAATTGGATTATTTAGGTTAAGTTAGGTTTTTTTTATACAAATGTGGAAGTCCCTCTGGGCAGAAACGAGTTGGAATATTTAAGATAAGTTAGGTTTTTTTATACAAATGCGGAAGTCCCTCTGGGCAAAGACGAATAGGGTTAGTTACTGTACGGCACGGGATTCGTACCGCCACTGAGCTAGTGGTTCTTTACGCTCCGAGACGGTGAGGGTCGAAATAAAAATGCTGGTTACAGCCGTATTGCAGCTTTATACTGTTGAGGTCTTTTCTATAGTCGCTGTTGCGGGCTGGCGCTGGACTGAATGCGGGCCGGAGTCTTCTGTTTATTTGTTGCTGTTGCGGGCGAGCTCGGCGCTGGAGTGAACGCGTTGGCCGTGTCGCGCGCGCCTTTTATCCTTTTCGCAGCGTTTGCGGGGTCGAAGCGCGGGGAGGCGCGGGGGGGACACGGCCGCATACGAAGCTATGAGGTGGGCTCGAGCAATACCTTAACGAGAGCCGGGCGGCTCAGCTAGACCTCAGCAATACCGTGACGAGAGCCGCGGTTTTATTTAACACTTTATATCTACATATTCTGTTGAGGAAATCTTTTCCTAAAATAAGCTTGCCTTTTATTTCTATTTACTATCTATTGTACTTAATTACTAGTTGCGAAGTAAAAGTCCGAACCAAAAATATATTTAATTATGAAACTAGTAAGTTACACCTATATGATAAGTATGTACTTAAAACTATTTTAATTTATTACAAGCGGCCGTCCCGTACAGTTACCTATACGGATAGGACCTGTAAAGGGCCCGAAACGTCGGTTTGTTTGAAAAACAAATATACGCGATTTAAATCCGGAAAAATAGTTTCATTTCCTATATTTAGGTTAAGATAGGTTTTTTTTTATACAAACGCGGAAATCCCTCTGGGCAAAGATGAATTGGATCGATATAGGTAGATATTGGAGTCCGTGTGGACTAAACGTCAAAATATATGATTTAGAGGTTGGTACTAGGTGTAACGGGCTGGTGTCTGCAACTCGACGTCAAGGCGCCTATTTTGAGGTTATTTTTAACAAATTTTTTTTCTCGAAGACTATTATTAAGCTTGAAACTTCGTAGGGGGGTTCCCCTCGCCTATCCCATATTCCCACATTTTTTACTCTTTTTTCCGTGCATTTGGTGCGAAAATATATAATTTTGAGGTTCTTTTTTTCGAATTTTCAAAAATTAATATCTCGAAAACTATCAACGTATATATCAACTTTGAAACTTTGCAGGGGTGGTCTCCTCCCCTCCCCCTACACCCCTCAATCCCCCTACGACGTCACGTTTACTAAAGACCTTTAAAATTAAATATGTAATGTTAATTTGTTGAATGTTTATTTAGTTTGTGTATGTTGTTTTGAGATACCCGTCAACACTTATAATAAAATTGTTGTATTTACAATGTAGAACACCCAAGTAAAATAAGATAAAAATGTGTTGTAAACATAATGATGTTAATGTTCCTAATTAAAAAATAAATAAAAAACTATAAATACTCGGTACAACACCTAAAATTTAAACCAGCTTATTATAAGTTTCTGTTGTTTGTAATACTATCAGAAACTAGAATGTAATAAATTGTAACTCACTTACATATATTTCGTGTCTACAGTGACACTGAAGTGTATGGTTATTTTGGGATAGGTATAACAAATATTAACCATTGTGGACATTGACTTAATGATTGTGGAGTATACTTTTAATGGGGAATTTACAGTTTGTATGGACTCTAGCTATATTATCCTCAAGATGTACCTAACAAATTTGTACCTATCTGCAGTTGTTGCTGTATAAAACTAGGATAGTTCTATTTTAATCAGCAGCTGTATTCATAATAACCAGTCTTTTCCCAAGCAATTTGCTATAAGTAGTGCTTACCTATCATTTAGGTGTATTATCCTTTTGTTAAGTACAAAAAAAAATGTGCATAGAAAATTATATTATTATTAATATCAGTATCTATTTTTTATAGAAATGAATGTGAGAAATGTCCATTAAAGGATCTCACTCATACCTTCTTGACTTCATACATCTTGAATGCATTAATTTGTTTACAGTCAATTATCAGATACATTGAAATGCCATGTTACAGGCAACACATAGCATTTTTCAATATCATACAAATAGCACCCCTCATGGAAGAATACAAAAGTGGAGTTACGTCAAACATGTTACTGCTCCATTAGATACAGAAAAATATAACCCACATCCTCTCCAATTCTTGTAACTCTATCTACAATATTAGTCGACAGAATATTAAGTCCCTCCCTGTGGGATTACTCAGTAACGAAGTTGAAGTCCTTGAAAAAAAAAAACTGCTGAAAATGGTACTGTACTCGATTGTAGACCTTATGCCACCGAGATTATTCCACTAAATTAAGAAAAGAACTCTAGAAAAATGGGAATAGCATTTCGGAGAACAGTTGGTTGATATAGGCCTTGGAATATGGTACTGAACCATTCAGAGTAATCCACAGTTTGATTCTGTCAATATAGCAAGGAAATATCTTGTATCGGCTTTTAGACTGCGTTCTGGTCACATTCCAACTAATAAATTCTTTCATAACCATCCGTTTTAAACCATCCCCTTTGTGCAGTACTTGCAATAAAAGAGAGTATCTGTATCATGTATTGGTGGAATGTAACCATAGCGTAACCCTGTGAGGTACAATGTTTGGGAATATAAGCATATTGAATGGGAATATTGGCACTCTAAACTTGTACAAGTTTTTGCACATGTCCCTTGTGTAGGGAACCTACTATTCCTCCCATGAGGCTGACACAGTCACTCAAGGTGGCTAAAGCCTCAATAAACAATAGATTAAAAAACATCTTACATTCTACTTGCCTATCAATGGAAACCTTAACTGTTTCAGGTGAAATAACAATAGACAAAACAACAGTGCAGCACTTGCTGATAGCTGCAGACATGCTACAGCTCCGAGAGCTGGTTACTGGATGTGGAGAGTTCTTACGCAGAGAACTGCACCCTTCTAATGCCCTTGGAATTTTTAGGTTTGTTTTATTTTTAATATATGTGCACTACTTGCAAACGAGTCTGATGATGTTCTCAGAATTTCAGAAGAAAATTAGATGGTAACATTGATTGTGTATATACTTTGTATGAGCTGTTACCATAAAAATGTAATTTAAATTCTCAAAATAGATTTGCAGAAGCTCACAACTGTCGCGAGTTAGCAAACGAGGCATTAGAACATGCACAGATCAATTGGAACATTGTAGCCAATGGAGATGAACTCCTGGAGCTGCCACTGGCGCAGCTGGTCACTCTGCTGTCTTCAGAACAGTTAAAAGTTGACAATGAATCACAGGTAATGTAGAGCATGATTTTAGACTAAATTTCGTGGACAGTTACATAGTCTATATTATCCTGGATTAATACTTAGGACTTTCATCCAGAAGAGAGAAAGAAAGCCAGTCAAGAGCATCAACCAGTACCTAGTTCGTTGGGTTTGTTTCCCTAATTGTTTTACAATGCAGTTTTTAACTATACCCTGGATTAATGCAATCCTTTTTTATGAATATATCTGTTTTTATATAACTAACGTAATCGACGTTCTTAGCGAAATTGTGTTATTGACCTACCTAGAATGAGCAAAACGAGATCGAGATCTACAAACTGCTTAAGCGTTTTTTAAAATATGTTTCAGTTTTATTTACATTCCATACAATAACATAATTGACATTTTTCAATGAACAAAAAATTTTGGCTAATATGGAAGAACAAAAAGGTGCCGATATGAAATTAAATAGTCTAATAATTTACAATAGAATACTAGAGAATCGAAAGTTACCCAAATGCAAATGCATTTATTACAAGGAGGGCAGAATCATGTCTTTATCTCATGGAAGAATGGCATAAGTGGAGTTCCGGTAAAAACGTTTATTGCTCCATTAGATACAGAAAAATATAACCCACATCCTCTCCAATTCTTGTAACCTTACCTGTATTTTTTTGTTTTCCTGTACCTTTTTTCTGTATCTAATGAAGCAATAAACATTTTTGATGTAACTCCGATTATGCCATTCTTCCATGAGGGGTAGAACATTGTAACATATTAATATTATATTCATTCAGAGTATAGAGTAGGTATGTATGTCAACATCTTTGACATTATGTATTCTTCCCCCATTTCAGGTATTATATCCAGCAATAAGATGGCTGGAACATGACCCGGCGGGCCGCAGGCGCCACTGCTTCGAGGTCCTCAGACACGTTAGGCTACCGCTTATCGCACCGCAGATATTAGACGAGGCTATAAAGAGCATACAGGATCCATCAATAGGAGTGGCTTTGAAAACTGTGACTGTAGATATGGTATATGTTAATGTTTCTGTTATCATGACAAATACAGTTAGTTCAAAAATGTGTCAACTAGGGTTGTTCGAAATATTTCAGAAAGAATAACTATGTATGCACAATAGATCAAATACTCTGCAAAAAAAAGGGGTGTGTTGGTTCGTAGCAATTATGAGAATCTGCCTTATTCTCATTCAAGTTAACTATGCAGTAATTATTGACAGTTATTTTTATTCAATTAACTCAAGTAATGGTATAATTGATGGGGTATGATGATGATAATAATAATAATAGCTATTTTACTGTACATTCAATACTATTATTAATGTAATTCTTCACATATTTTTGTGTACTATTGCAGAAAACTGGTCGAGGTGCTCTAGTACCGCTTGCAGCCGAACCGCGTGCACGCGCTCGACGGTTCCTCTTAGTTGCTGGAGGATCTACGGAATTCACAACCAACCCTCCAGTGTTCTCTGACAATATACTCTCATCTGTACTCAAGTTTGACTTGCATAAACGGTAAGTGCTCTCTGCAAATGAAAAACAATTACACAAATTTTATATTTCTTTTTTTAAGACGAAGAACAGACCTCCATGACTATTATTAACCACATCAGGAATTATAATTTTTCATTGCTGGATATGTCATTGATATTGATAATGTTGAAATGTATAACATTGTTTATTATAGCGAATGGGAAGACCTAGAATCAATGGGAATAGCAAGAATACAACCGGGAGTAGCGACCTTAGGCGGGAAAGTCTACGCCGTTGGAGGGGAGCAGGGGAGTCAAATACTAGCCAATGGGGAGGTTTATGATCCAAAGGTAAACATTTTGAATACTGAGCAAACGTTATGGTTATTATGAACGCATGCATGAGATTCTGTTATGTGATACCTAGAAGAAGTAGAATTACACCACATCTTATTCAGAGACGGCAACTCAATATGTCAAACACTTGTACGCTCAAATATGCATGTTTTCTGTTCAGGTTGCTACACGACGGGTGTCCGTTGTATTTATACGATAAATTGAGCCCAAAAAAAAAAAAATGTACTTTCACTTAGGGATAGAGGTCCCATGTTATGTGTGCCAAAGATGAGATTGGCTGGCGCAGGAGGTTGCTTTAAGTACGCATCCGCTAAAATTTGGAATGATATACCGCCACCCATCCATCCGTAAAATCCAATTTAATTGTACACTTCCAACTTTTCGTAAGTACTGTCGCGAATGGCTACTTACACAGCAGGTTCTTGCGCTTGCAACATACAGATACTGATAGGATTGATTTTTTTTTTTTAATTTTAAGTCTCGATGTCCTGAAATAACTGTTTATAATATTTAAATAAGGTTATGGCAGAATAACAGAGGCCGTGGGACCCCCGCGACCGCTGAGTCATAGACCGTTTTGTCGGATTATTTTGTACCACTGTATTCTTTATAAAATGTATCAATGTACCATGTACCTATTCCGACAAATAAATGAGTTTATTATTATTATTATTATTATATCGTTTCTCGAAAGGCGAAATTACTAATCTCCAAAACGCCAAAAAGGCGCTTTAATACATTCGCATTTCCAGGGACGATATGTAAAGATATATAATATCTTGTAGAACTTGTTTTCTTTGTAATGTACAAAATGATAAAATCTTAGGTTTTTATTAACAACTTTTGTGACTGCAGTGAAAGATACGGTGGATTCCATTAATATTAGACATCGGTCTTTATGATCTTAGTCAGCCGTGACCATGGGACCTGTGAAGGGCCCGAAACGTTGGCTTGTGAAAAAACAAATAAT
Source organism: Hyposmocoma kahamanoa (assembly GCF_003589595.1). Lineage (NCBI taxonomy): Eukaryota > Metazoa > Arthropoda > Insecta > Lepidoptera > Cosmopterigidae > Hyposmocoma > Hyposmocoma kahamanoa. Next base: position 8,292,370 of record NW_020654810.1, on the reverse strand, counting down.
ACGCGACTAAGATCCAAAAAATTGTTTCATTTCCCCTAAACTAAATCAGTGAAACTCCACTTTCTTTGGCATTTTTTTTTTAATTAAAACTTTACGTATTTTTTACTACTATAAAAAAATGAGGATGATGACTGCTGATTGTTAATATAATAATAATAGTGAAGTTTTTGGTTCTTTAAATTTCAGGAAGATAAATGGTCAAATATATCGCCAATGAAAGAAGCAAGGTGCGAGTTCGGGTTGACCGGTTGGAACGGGAATTTGTACGCATTCGGTGGATGGGTTGGGTCAGATATGGGGTCCTCAGTGGAGGTCTATGACCCCGTTACTGACGAGTGGACGTTAACGGGGCGCATGCCCGAACCTAGGTTTGGAATGGGCGTTATTACTTATGAAGGTATGTTCTGATCTAATTTGTAGCGTTTTTTAAATTGTAACATAATATTGTCTCATTGCACATGAATGGACTGAATTATTAGATTCTTTTTTTTTTACGTTCTTTTTTTGTTTACGTAAGTAAATAAACCATTTTCGTCAACAATTTACGTTTCCGGCATTAATATTGTATGATTTAATTTAAATTCATTTTACTATAACATAGTCCATAATAATAGACATTGAATTACCATTATATTACTAATTATACACATTGATTAATTAATTAGATTTGAAGATACATAAAGTGAATTACATTACCTATAAAATATATAAGGTTTGTAGCTTATTAATAATTTCTTAAATATGCTGTATGTTCACAGAATATCTATGGTAACTTTGGCAGACATTGTCGTAATACATTTTTATCACAACTTTGTCTTTAAAGGTACTTCAGACAAGTGTGACAATTATTCATAATTCAAAACTCATTTATTTATAGAAAACATACAACAGGTTGTACAAAAAATGACAGAAACATCGTGAGTAAAGTTTCACAGTGGCCGGCCAAACATAGTATCAGAGCATAATGGAATACAAAGCATAAAAAATTATTGTCTATTTACGAAGTTAATTTTAATAAAGTTAATTAAGATTTTAGTAGCAGTAGATCTCCTTGTGAAAGTGTTCATTCAGGGTAGTACTGTCATCTTACCTATTTCTGCCAGCAAGCAGTAATGTCAGCATTACTGTGTTCCGGTTTTGAAGGGTAAGGCAGCTGGTGAAATTACAGGCACATGGGACTTACAACTTATGTCTCAGGGTGACGGGTGCAGTGGCAGTGCCCCTCACATATTTGCGAATTAAAGCTCTGAGTGGCACTGCAACTGTTATAGATAGGTGTGTAGCTTACCATCAGGCGCACGACTTGTTCGTCCCGTCTCTTAATATTATATAAAAAAAAGTTAATGATAATAAGAAGAGATTAATTATATTTGGGAAGATTGTTCTTTTACAATTCGTAATTATAAAGACAGTGACATTTCAGTTAAAAACTTTAACTTTACACACTAATTATGGCACATACAAGAACTCGATAACAATTGCTGTGTTTAAGCAGCTACACTCGGCTACTTTTAGAACGCGCGATTGCTTCGCGAAACTTGCGATTTATAAGCGGTTGCATCTATGGTCACTTTTGTTAAATCATTACAAACGTGGATCGTGTAAGCTCCTCACTGAATCGCTGCAGATGCGTTCTTAGTTACTCAATCATAACATCGTTTTTATATTCCGAAAGCTATTACAGAAAAGACCGTTGCTATTGTCGTCATTTAGTATAAAAAAATAATCCTAAATGCCATAAGAATAATAATAATTTGTTCACAGACTAATAATATTTTATTTACAGAATAATAATAATTTTTTAGTACTTACAAAAAGTACTAAAAGAATTAGTGCTAAAATTAAAATAATTAGGTATGTTTTTATGTGAATTACTGCTTGCCGGCAGAAATAGGTAATTTATTACGATTCCTATTTACTTACTTGCCGTAACTAATACAGATATTATTATTGTTACGTTTGCAGGTATTATCTTCGTGGTGGGAGGGTGCACGCACACATGGCGCCACACACGTGACCTGCTCTGCTACCACCCCGTGTCCCGCAAGTGGCATTCGTTGACGCCCATGCGCCACGCTCGCAGCCAAGCCGCCGCTGTGGTCCTCGATAACTACCTATACGTCGTCGGAGGAAATGCTCCAAGGCGCAGCGTGCTCACTTCCGTTGAAAGATATAGCTTTGTTGAGGTCAGTACGTGTAAAAAAAGAATTTTTGAAAATGGAAATTTTTCCATGACCCAACACTAAATGTACACACGCCAGCACATCACGCTACACATTGACGTATCTTTGATCCGTTGCACTGGAGGCGATTTTCGAACGGAAATGTGTAGTCTGATGTGCCGTTGTCCGTACATGTTAGGGTTGGGTCATGAAAAATGTCCATTTTCAAAAATTCATATTTTTCTGATAATAATATTTTTCCGAATATTTTTCCACGTTTGACAATTGACACCTCGCAAAAGTTGAAGATACTGAACGAAAACGATAATGCCTTTATGAAGATTTTTTTAACCTATGATTCCTTTTTCGTTGTTGTCCAATCGACTTTTAAATCTTGTTTTACTTTAACTTGCTTTTTGTTATACAAATTTTATTTTATAATTCACGTTAAATAAACTTCAAAAGATTTTATATTTTTCGAATTATATTTTTCCAATTGGACATAATTATGCAAACAAGAACCAACCCACACCTCGAGTGAAATTGACTTATGTATTATGTAGAACACCAGACGTGTCTTTATCCGCTCACAAAAGAGCCTGGCAATATACCAAGCCAAAACGGAGAAAATAAAAGTCCTTCAGGGTACCAACCCTAAATAAGTAACTTTTTCATAGCTAAAAAGAACCATGCTGATTAACTTCATATAATGTATTTTTTTAAATATGCTAAATGGATCCATGTCACATGTACTGAAGTACTGTAGATCTTTAGCGTTTTCATTACGAAAACTAGAACATGGTTCTTGTTAACTAAATAAAAAGATACATAATGTTTTCTATTTATTGCTATATAATATAATAGTTTCCCTATATCATTCTCAATGCTACACATAACTCACGTTGTTTGTCTCAAATAACTTACCTATTTATTTCTTTACACTGTTTTTACAAAAATCTAATTATCTCGAAAGTGACATTTTGTGAGTTGGTTCTAGTTTTGCATATCTATATCCAATTTTTCAGATTTTTTTCTGGAAAAAATTCCAATATTTCAATTTTTTTAATCACCTAATACATACTATAAGTTTCCGGAATGAATAAGTAATAAATACTATAAATGGTCAGAAATGAATTTATTGTTTCTCAAAATATTCTCCGTTAGCGTTAATGCACTCTTTCATACGAATGAACCAATTTTGAAAATATTCTTGCCACTCCTCCGTGACAATCTCTGAAACTTATTTTTCATACTCTTCAACAGGCTCTTCAGGTGATGAAAATCGTTGACCGCGTAACTGGTTCTTAATTTTTGGAAATAAATAAAAGTCACAAGGTGCCAGGTCGGGACTGTACGCGGGATGGCTCATAAGGTCAACGTTGTTCACCTTCAAAAATTAATTTGTCTGTCTGGTCGTGTGAGAACTGGCATTATCGGCGTGCAGGATTATAGATTACGGTTATTTTTACGGAGGTTCTCAATAACTTACGGCAAACAAATGGTCGGGTACCAATCACTATTCACGGTACAACGATTTTCCAAAGCAACAGTAGCCACGTGTCCAGTTTTATTAAAAAAAGAAGCAATCATCCTTTTAGGGGCATCATACATCACAATCATACTTTGCACGCGCGCCACTTTGGTTGGTTTCGGCTCATCTCGAAAGACCCCTACACTCGATTGCTGCTTTGTTTTGGGATTGTAACTATAAATCCATGTTTCGTCATCTGTTACTATGTCCCACACTACTACATGTTTAGCATGGCATTGCACCAAGTGACGCGATCCGTATTTTGAGCCTCAGTCAAATTGTGTGGGATGCACCGAAAGCACAGCTCTTTCACACCCAAGTGTTTGTGTAGTATTTGACTCATGCCTAGAGATGCCCGAATCTCATGGTATGTCACATGCCTGTCTGTTTTGATCATACGGCGCACAGCATCGATGTTTTTGTTACTCACTCAATTCAGCAGTGGACGGGCGACCATCACGAAATTTGTCACTGAGACTCACACGACCGCATTTGAATTCTGCAAACCAGCTACAAATAGTCGTCTTGCATGGTGCTTCATCGCCAAAAGCAGTTTGAAGCCGAGCGAAGCTCCGCTGAGCTGTTAAATTACACTTAAAGTCGTAGAAAATCGTACTACGAAAATTTTCACGAGTTAAATCCATGGTGATGTAGACAACCAATTTCTAAAATGACGCCATAATGTAAAAACATGTGACAGTCAGATGAAACAACTGTATTCTACAGCCAAAGAGTTCCATTTTCAAATGTTGTAATTGCTTTTTAAATATTGTTTATGTTAGTGGCCAGTTCCGGAAACTTATAGTGCGCCCTATGTAGTAGCTACGTTCCTCTCTTATTCATGTCCATTACCTTCCATTAAGTTTTCTGCAACATGTAAATGTACTTGAGAGCATGCGATAGAGTTGCACGATTTAATTCTGCCTTACCTTTTCCGTCCTCGAGGGACTAGACGTAGGCTGGGTGCCAGCCCTATGTTGTGGATATTCCCAGGATTTGCACGAAGCGTTAAACTTCCACATTTATATAGCTAACCACTACAGATTATTCACAGATTTTTTTTTTATAATACTGTGACGGGACGAACAAGTCGTGTGCCTGAGCTTTTTATCACAAAGATCTGAGGGGCTCCGCCACTGCACCCGACACCCCGAGGCATAACTTACAAGTCCCATGTGTCTGTAATTTCACCAATTGCTGATTGCTATAAGTTGGGCCTTTTGAAGGCGAAAGTGAATAGGTATTATTTCACTTACATGACTTTTCGTCGAGTGCAATGGCGGTCCAATGCGCACTTATTTTTTCATAAGAAAAAAGAATACAAGTTAGCACTTTACTCTGCGTAGTTGTGACGATATCTTTGCAGAATTTAACCCAATATACGAATAGGGATTCGTACTTTACGATTGTTTAGTAGGCACTAGATTTAACTAAAACCTGGCGTTTAATTTTGTAGGACTCATGGGAGGAAGTAGCAAGCATGAAAGAAGCGCGAGCTGGGTGTGCAGCCGGCGCGGCGGAGGGGGTTCTCGTCGTCGCAGGAGGGGATAGCGAGAGCGGGGGGGAACGGGCCTTCTACCGGGCACGTACAACTCTCCTTAGCGTAGAAATATACGACCCCCGCGACGACGTGTGGCGCGCCGGGCCGCCGTTGCCTCACTCCCGAGCCGAGGCAGGCGCCGCGCTGCTCTGACGAAAGACTGCGCCCGCGCATTGCGCCACCCGGCCGACGACGATCGAGGTACAAACCACGTTAGCCAATCACAAGTATACGCTGAGAGCTTTAGCTTAATAATACTGACTTAATAATACATTTACTGACCGATAGGGATGGAAGTATGCGTACGAAAAAATAGAATCAGTGTTCATATGTCCGTTTCATTTCGTAGTATAGCTCCATCCTTGGTTTCGGTCACTAAAATGAAGTAAGATCTGTTTAAATATTTTTTGAGTGGAGAAGTGCTTTTGCCTATTATTTGTTTCCTTATTATGTATCGTTTTAATTTAATTGACTTTCCAAATGTTTAGTTTAAATTTTATTTTATTTTTAACGCAATGAAGTACAATTCTAATCAATTGAGATAGCAATCAAAAATTGTAGACCAAATAAGCTACGTTAAGTAAATCTTTGTGTTATTTCTTTTTAAATGCGAAATTTTCATTCTTATGTATTTGTAGTTACTTAGTTGACTTGTAAGTGAATTACTTATTCTTTGTTGTTAAATGTTAGGGACAGGAACCTATATTATATTGCCAATTTCTTCTGCTCTAAAATTAAGAAGAGACGTTGTCTGTTTTGTACATAATCACATGGATTGATGTGACGAGCGAGTTCGTAATAGTGTTGTTGTAAATCTTTCGCTTGGCAAAAGAATTTGTAAGTTCTCGCGAGTATAAGCAAGTCGCGTACTAAACGACCATGACCATTTTATTGTATGCATTTGGTAGCCAGACGCCACGACCAGCTGATGTCTAGCCGTATTATTTGAAAGTCAGTCGAACATTTGTAACGAAACGTCAAGTTCTACAATAATAAAAAATACAATTTTCAAATTTAAGTTCAGACATATTGTTGGGCAATTACGCGTAACTGGCATACGGTATGAAGTTGCCATTTCTGTAAGTGGCTAAACTAAATCCGCGTAAACATCGTGGCAACCAAATTAACCTAATTTACTGGAATCTATTGTTATCAGTCCGTAAATAACTTAAATTAATACTTACTGTGCGAAAATTAAAGCCGTAGCCATTGAAATAACACAGTAACACTCCAGCAAAAATTGGATGTTGTGAAGATACGCGCCTTTTACCAATGCTTCATACGCGCCATTGCATTATCCTCGACAATATGTTTCAACGCTGAATTTTACATTTTAACCGCTCGTAAATTAGACGGTAAAAGGGGTGAATCGGCCTGACTCTATTTATGTTTTCATAAGCGTCCGCACATTGATGGGGACTAGTGCACAATGAACTCAAGTATTACAAAATGTTGTCAACTCAAAACAGAGGTGTCCGGGAAGTTAACATTTTGCGCGATATTACCGTCGTCCATTATAAAAGATGATTTCCGGGCTACATATCTTAGCTCTCTTGAGGGTCTTAACCAGCAGTAGGCTAATTGTCCGGACAATGTATTTTTTTATATTTATCACTATACATTTTGATCTGAAGTTCTTGTCGACCTCGTTTTATGGCGTGTTTACACAGTATCGACTGCCGCCTTCGACAGACTCACATTACCGAAGTAGGCGCCAATCGACTCCCTGTTTACACTGAATCGACTGCCTTCTCTTCGGCAATCGAATTCGGCGGACAAAAGCGGCGCAGCCGACGCGCTGTTTACACCGAGTCGACTGTACACAGAATCATTATATATACAAGTTTACGTACAGAGATACAACAAACAACAATAAAGTAAGTTCAACAAGTGATTGGGTAGGTAGGAATTCCGCATCATGGTGGAATGCGACCGTCGACACGATGAAACTTGTTGCGTGCCTTATTCCAGCGTGACCATGGTCGAGTTTTTGAAATTTGACTAGACAGTAAAAAAGTCGTTATTAGTCGGTTCTAGTCGTAAAAAAACTATATTTATTACTCGGGCCGCCATTCATAAATTATAAGGGTGTTTTACTGTCCACCCTGGAATACGCTTATTCCAGCAGCACTATTTCTCAATCTCGAGAACCACACCTCCTAGCTTAACGTAACGTAAAATGATGTTTTATATTAACGTACAAGTTTCGTAATGAATAAATGAAAACTAGATTCAAATATCAAAGCCGTCTTTGGGCGAAAATGGCTCGCCGGCAGCCTTGTTGTCGTTCAGTCAATGTGACCGGCAATGTGCGGGGCGTGGTGCGGTATCTAAAACTAGGGAGGAGCGCAGAGTGTCCGTTCTCTATTCTTTATTCTCTGCCTTAACTCTTCCTTCACCATGAGCGAGTTAAAGGTTTTTCTGTCGACTGTTAAAGATTCCGCATCAAGGGAAGATGGAATTCCGTATTATTTTCTTTCTAATTTAAATAGTGATTTTTTGCTAATTTCTTTATAATAAAAACTAAACATTTTTAAAACCCAGATAAAACACTCAGAAAAAATTCCTTCGATCCGGTCGGATTCGAACCGACGTCTTCTTGCATACAGTGCCAGACGCTATACCAACTAAGCCACGGAACGAACCAACAGACCTCACGAATTTTTCTATGTGCTTGCGTCGTGTCTTTGTACTTGGTCTTTCAACGACTGTTTAGTCGTTGCGCCATCTATGAGAAATCTATGACAAATTTATCACCCAGTTAGTACCTTTACAGCTACCAGTCTTGGCGAGAGATGTCGCTATTCACTGTATTAATTAAATTTTTATTGAATTGGTACTCAATTATTTTTTGTGAAATTACTCCACTAGTTTGTTATAATTATTAATACAAAGATCGAACACTCAGAAAAAACTCTCAAAAAAAATTCCTTCGATCCGGTCGGATTCGAACCGACGTCTTCTTGCATACCGTGTCAAACGCTATACCAACTAAGCCACGGAACGAACCAACGGACCTCACGAATTTTTTTATGTGCTTGCGTCGTGTCTTTGTACTTGGTCTTTCAACGACTTTTTAGTCGTAGCGCCATCTATGAGAAATCTATGACAGATTTATCACCCAGTTAGTACCTTTACAGCTACCAGTCCTAGCGAGAGATGTCGCTATTCACTGTATTAATTAAATTTTTATTGAATTGATATTCAATTATTTTTTGTGAAATTACTCCACTAGTTTGTTATAATTATTAACACAAAGATCGAACACTCAAATTTGCGCGTGAGCTCCGAGAATAACAGATATAACCTTAAAATAATAAATCGGTTGAATCTTCTAAACAAAGGGGCGACTAATTCCAAAATTTTGCAACTAGAACCGACTAAATTCACGACTTTCTGAGTGCAATGAGATCTAAGCTTGGAACTGTGGTTCCCGAGATTAAAAAATTTTGGGGCCAGAATAAGTTTTGTTTCAGCGTGGACAGTAAAACACCTTAATAACTTCAAAATGGCGTAACGACTAAATTTACTTTTTTACGACTAGAACCGACTAAATCACGATTTTTTTTAGTATAATCAGATCTAAGCTAAGTGTTGTGGTTCTCGAGATTGAGTAATGGTGCCGCTAGAATAAGCTTATTCCAGCGTGGACAGCAAAACACCCTCTTAACTTTTGAACGGCGGACCGACTAAATCTAGTTTTTTGCGACTAGAACCGATTAAATAGCGACTTTTTTTGGGTAGTCAAATTTCCAAAACTCGGCCATGGTCACACTGGAATAAGACACGCAAACTTGTTTGGTCGACAATCGGTTGCCAAAGGCGACCGAATCGCCTGACAATGGTTGCACCTAGTCGACTCGGTTGACTGCAAACTAAAACAACATGAACTACGTCGTCAAACGACCCAGTTGTTCACATCGGCGGGCTAGCGAAGGCGACCTATCGACCTAGTGGAAACGCGCCATTATATATATTCATACATATATAAAAAATGTATTAAAGCCATAATACGACTATTAGTGTAGAATGTAATGCGGTTGCTAGTGAATAGAAAAACGATATATGCCTTTAAACTGTAGACGCCCGAGTCGTAACCTCTGACGTTACTAGGTGAAATGTCCCTTCATTCGACCACCTACTCGACCAAAATGAAATGGATTTGTTTTTCACATTGATGGATGAATAGTGCATTCAATTTCTCCTTGTATAGTTCAGTAAGATATAAAACATCTTTGTTATGTGTATTACTATATAATTCTGTTATAACATTTACTAGAAAATTATTATTATTATATTATATAATTGATATGCTTAAAATATTTATGACCTTTTCAGTCACTTTGCTTGTTAAGGACATCTATTATTAAATCTATGTTATGAACTTGAAAACGAAAACATGAAATGTTTGTCTTCTGCTATGTATGTATATTTCAAAGAATATGTACCACATACTCGGATGTAAAGAATGTTTAATAGGACTTCCAAAACTTGCTATATCTATCGCGTTTATTATACACCTAAGATTTACAAATGACTGAACATAATGTCATAACAGCCAATAGCTGTGTTATACATTTATAATTTATATACTTTGTGATATTAATGAATTATGAATCAATATATTTAAGAATAACATTATGTATTAAATATTTTTTACAGCTAAAAAATCTTTTCCTAACTCAAAATTGAGTATAATGTTTATTTCATAGGTAAGCAAATATCGTTACACTTGGTATCGCCATATTGATTAAACTCTACTGCTCATTATGAGGAATGAGCAAAAGACTAGTTCAAAGAACAACCTAAAAGACTTTAGGTTGCACTTTGAAAATATACATTTGTACACATTTATCGGTAACCTATCACAAACTAGAATTTTTTTTTTTTCAAAGTAACGTTTGTTCGAAAACCGTTTTTCTTTCAGGATATGTTGGATGTTTATCGCAAAGACACAATTAGATTCGGTTAGGTTAAGTTAGGTTTAAAAGAAAAAACATACTCCCAAAATTACTTTCGAGGTTATGAAAATTTGAGCAAACGTTATTTCTGGAAAATGTCATTACGGACTACTGATAGGTAACCAGATTCATCATTTCCAATATTTATTTTAAACATTATAGATGGAAACTACCTGCAAGAGCTAACCGGGTCATTACCACGTATTTTTATCATCCAATTACGCAGATGCTTTTGCTGCTGCTAATTTAAACCTCGTGAAAGGTAAATTTTGATTATCAATCAGAATCTTATTATACCCAAAAAATTTTATTAACAAGAAACTTCTACACACACTAATATATTATGTAAAACGAAAGAAAAGCTTAATCTTAATGTTATCAATGGATACGAAGCAGCAATGTATTTAAACCACGCTGCACAATAGACTAAATAAAAAAATAAAAGTTTGCCAACTTTAATAAATTTCTTAAATGTGTACGGACAATGTTCAATTACCTACAATAAAATGTCCATTGTCTAAAACCTTGCGTGCTGTGGTTACTGCTAGGGATGGGTATCGAGAAATCGTAATTATTGACGTTTTTGTGGAATTGTGGAATAATCGATGTTTTTTTTTCGATGTCTTCTGGTTCGATTAATCGAATAATCGATGATTTCATACCGATTTTTGCAAAACAAAATTAAAATATATTCCATAAAAATATTTTATAAACATGTTAAAATTTGGAAAAAAAATCCGCTTTTAAATCCAAAATTTGGATGAACATTTAATGTTCATTTTATTTAGTCCATTTTCGAAAAATTTGACTTGCGTGTAATACCTTTACACCAGAAAGATGGTTTACATAAACTAATCATAAAATTTGTTTCCACCGACTTTGAAAATTTTATAATTAATACTGGTGCCTATACTAATATATGTATATTGTTGTAATTTGAAATAAGGCGGGAAATGAGGGTTATGTTATGTTATAACTGACAGCCGTGTTGCCGTTCCGTCAATGTGACTGTTAATATACGGGGCGCGGTGCGGTACAGCTAGGGAGGGGCGGAGAGTGACCATTCTCGTTACTTTTTATTCTCTGCTTTGGTAAAAGGTCAGTTATCTATGCATTTTTTACATGGCACCATTAGAATTAATTTTAAAGTCCAACTTCGACTTCCTAGATCAATAGTTTGTCCTACGATGCAGTAAAACCATTTCCGGAAATCCAGAATTCGAATAAGTAATTTATTAATATTTGGTGGTTTTAACAACTCTATGTCGCTCCGTGTAGCTATATCTATACATGTATCTATATATGTGAAACACCTTTTTCCGATAATATATAAGATATATAAATATATTAATACATTCATAAGACGACCTCAGTGGCCCAACAGTTTGCACTGTGGGCTCTGGATTGGGAGGTTCCGGATTCCGTTTCAAGTAGGACCAATTTGGGATATGATTTTTTCAAAATTGGTACTGGTCTGGTTGTTTTGGGTCATGTTTGTGCCGTGAAATAAATTCCATTGCTCTGGTGCCCATAGTGGCAGTAACTAGGGATGGGTATCGAACAACATATTGGGTGGTTTTTACAACTCTATGTCGCTCCTTGAAGCTATATACGTGGAACACCTTTTTCCGACTATTGACTATTACATTTGAAGTAAGTGACTGAGTATTGATGCTTATAATTCTCATAATATATTTTGTTGAAGTTTTAAAAGCTTTTCCAACGACCTTCGCCTGAGAAGAAACCCGTTCTAAGCAGTCGGACGTGATGATGATGATTTCCAACGACACCCTACTCGATGTACATTTATATTCGTATTCCTTTTTTATGGGTGTTAAAAAAAATGTTAGTATTTGGTTTTGTTTCTGTATTGTAATCAGTAAATTGTATGACATTCGGAACTTAAACTAGCGAATAAATGTGATATACAAATAGACTGACACGACAAATCTTCCAGGGTTATTAATTAACCAGGGATCTCTAAAAATGTAATTGAAAATTATTCATTTAAATCGTAAAAGCGGGGAATTTTGCTTGGAGCGGGTCCTTTATGTCCTCAAGGAGATAGAGTCTGCCAACGACGCCCTCGAACAGCGATGCTGGCCTATCGGGCCGGTGCAGTTCCGTGCCTGGACGCTCTACTGCACACCACTCCATGAAGCAACACGCTCGATACAGGTGGATTGGTTTCTGTTAAAGAAGTTAGTTTTTAGCCACTAAATATCTCTGAAGAAACGTCATTTCAATTTAATTCTTATCCCCAACGACCATACAAAAAAGAACTTGCAAATGCCTGATGGTGAAAAGAGACTTATAATTAAGGCTATCGGCGTAAAAGTGGTGTAACCCACATTTATTTATTTTTTCTACAATATTACTTTAGATTATAGTAAAGTTTATAATTTACATTTATTTTCACTTCTCATGCTCTTAAAGTTCGTATTTAAGCTGGGTGTAGGCTGCATAAAATAGAACTTTATGCTCTAGTGCATAAAATAGGATTTCATGCTCTAGTGCATAAAAAAAGATTTTGTGCTCTAGTGCATAAAAAAAAGATTTTGTGCTCTAGTGCATAAAAAAAGATTTTGTGCTCTAGTGCATAAAAAAACATCACTTTAAATATGTCTAATTGTTGTCATTTTACATTAAATTTTAATTAAATAATCGTTTATTTGTAATATTGCTGTTTAATAAACGAAGTGAAAAGCAGAGCGTATAACACGATCATAAAACCCATTTTACCCATTTCAAAATGACGCGTTTTATGCACTTGTTGTAACTTGTTGTACAATCTACTATAAGATGCTATTGTCACGTATAACAAAATATATAATAATGTATTGGTCACATATAATATAAAATTAATTTGGCTTATATTAAATCTCTATCTTCTATATATGCATTTCATGGAGTTATACCGCTTTTGCGCTGATAGCTTCAATTAGTTATTATTTTAAAAAAGCGTTGCGACCAATTGTATTGCCCAATCAGTACAAAGGTTTTAAAACTTGATATAAAAGCTGAGTAAATATTCATTCATACCTTAGTAATTTGGTAAAGCTGCAAAAAGGTATATGCGTTCCCACTAACGCCGTGGCAAATGCTGTATCCCTTCGCGCTTAGTCCGCGCTCCCACACTACTTCACCACATTTAAGCGCCATCTTCAGGTATTTCTCTTCTTCATACTCCTGAAACGTTTAACCGAGCCGTAAATTCACCCTGTACCAGAGAACTTTTCTTAAAACTATTGCATAAGTACAGGGGCATACAAACTACTTTCGGCTGACTCTTTGTATTAATTATTGTTCTAAGTAAGGTGTATAATTTCTAACCGAACTGTCTCTACATCACTTCTACGAAATCACGACAACGAAGCTCATACGCACTACACATGTCAGTTTTACTATGGAAGTAATGTCAATATTCGATACGATAGCTATCATATGATCTTCGTCGTAACGTAGTATCAGTTTATTTCCCAGTATCTCTAAGGTCCTTTTCATATATGCAAGTGCACTCCCGTCTGTTCGGCGCCGCAATGCCTACATGTTGCTCGGAAAGCAATGTTTATTAATAAATTTTCCATTTTCTATTTATCGTAATGATTTTTAGTTACAAGAAACAAAAGTAAACCTTATCCCGCTGCAATATGGTCGCTTTTTTCTGGAGAACTAAGTAAACATTTCGAATTCGCCGTCGTTCAGTATATTGATTTAAATTTCAATATAAAGTTAAAACGTCGTAACTAGCAATAATAGGTATTGAACTTAACAATATGCCAACAAGCTAAAGCTTAAATTATGTTAACAGTCCAGAACTTTTATTTCTTTTTAAATTTGAAACTACGACCAATGGTTATTTTGCATATTTGCATAGTGTTTGAAATTATGAATGAGTGAGTTTTGATGACAGCGGTTCTGATAGTAATCGAGGCTTAAGGTACTTCCATTGTTTTTTTCTTCCGTGTGTGCCATACACGGTGCGCACGCACAAACAACTCGCGCTGCTGTATTTGTATGGAGTTTCACTACTTGTCTTATTTATACTACGGTAGAACTGGCATAAGGAAACCACACGTGGGTGGAAACGTCCCAAGGGCGGATTATGAGAAGCACGTTATATATTATAGCTGTCAAATTATACATTTCGACTGTGAACTGGCAATTGGTACTGTCTGAAGAAAGAAATAGTTTGCCTCATTTATATAGCATTTGGTTAAATAAAAATACTTAGTTTATAAATATTTTTATTACACATGTATGTATATAAACTACGTATTTTTATTTAATAAACCAGATACTATATTAATGATTTTTTCTTCATGTCGTAAAGTTGTCAAAATTGAGATAGTATTGGTTGCTAGTTCACAGTCGTTATATTACCTGATAGGCAGCAATGCACAAGGACGTAAAGCCAGGCGCTCCATGACACCACTGCACCAGTCGGTCCCCAGAAGCACTGCCCAGCGATGAGGGGAAGTTGCCGCTAGCGTAACAATGACTTAGCAGCCAGTCTATAGCTGGCTTTATAAAACTGCGTAGATCGCTCAGGATTATGTAATGGCGAGCCTGTAATATGAAATAAATAAATAAACGAATTACATTTTATGAGTGCCGTTTAAAGGTCAGGTCAATTTTATTTTATCTGAGAGTCATGAAACTCCCAAAATATCTGCACATTCGACAAAGAACAACCTATTTCAATATTAGTACAAAAATAATTCAAATTGAATCTATAAAAATATATTCAGCATAAGAGCTTCCCCATTTTTGTGTCAGTGCTTTCTGCGACACTGCGCTTTGGCACAGGAGTTTTTTGCATTGAATGTCATTCAATTCAAAATAACTTGGTTGAGCCCTTTTTAATGTCATAGACGACCAAGAGAGCTTTACCTGTAATAACATGTATAATATCCCAGCCATGCCGTGAGCCGCTCCGAAGTATATTTTATCATGCCAGTGCCATAGCAGTGGACTATCGCACTTCATTTGTGATGAAAATCGTTTCCCAGATTGTAAGATTGATTGTATTACCTAAAATTTAAAAAATATAATATGTTTGTTGACAATTTTAAAATTAACTGAACACCCATGACTGCGTCTGGCATGACCCGTGACTGGCTTCCGTAACTGTTACGTCGATCGATGTTATGTGTTGTGTCGATCGCAAGTGTGCGAACATGTCGATCGTCTGTTGCTACCACATTTGCTCGATTTGTTTGATCAGAAGTGTCGAGCGTCAGTTACTATCACATTTGCTCGTTTTGTTTAACCGCAAGTGTTGATCGACAATGTCTGTCGTCTGTTACTACCATATTTGCTCGTTTTGTTTGATCGCTCGTGTCGATCGTCAAAAAAGCGAGCAAATCTGTAGGCACCTTAATTCAGCTTAATTACATTTAGTTTCTGTATAAGAACTATCTTAACTTTATAGACTATAACATAAAAAAGACATAGGCAAACATGAAAAAACGATAAGTGTTCCTTACTCAATTATTAAACTTTAAATTGTAATATAATAATGTTTGACAATGTACCTTTTCAACATGGCTTGCTGGAATTACTTCCTTCCCAGGAATATGTTTGTCAACAAAAAGTAAAGCGTACAAGTAACCAGCCTTTCCATATAGTATCTCGTCAGGTGACTCTTCCAGTACAGATATTAAAGATAATAATCTGAAAATAGTAATATTTAATGCATGATGGATGATTGACGATACAAATTTATAAGGCGAGTGCGAGGCAGCAAGATTAAAAAAAGCCAGATTAAGAGAATTAACTAGTCTTCTTCTAGGTAAGAGTGTATGAAAGCATTGACATGTGCTGGTGAAGCGGAAGATGTGTTAGGATCATAGCAAGTGAAAGGGTGTTCTCTACATAATTTCTAATTGGAAATGGGTGTGAAGTGCATGTTTTCTGTCATTTTTGATGGTTGAACTGCCGAAAGCAGTCAGCAAGACCGATACTAAATATGAACATTGATAAATAAAATAATAAGACAATTTTGGTTTTAAATAAGCTTAAGTTTTAAAATTGGACGTAAATATTTGAAAAGTCGCGATAAACTAAAACATACTACCCTAAAAAAGTTTTTCAAATGGCCCTTTCTACAAAACAACGACGATATGTATAGCAGCGGGTTAATATTGAACCATCACACAATTTACAGTATTTAATGTTTTTCTAGATTTATCTATTTTTTGGATATGCAAGTTTGAAATGATTACCTTTGCACTAAAATCGTGTAATCAGGCATGTTAGCAGGGCGCCTGTGGGACAGCTTGTATGAAATTACAGCTCCAAGTGCAAGGGGTCCAGCATCTCCACACAAGAAGCTAATTCTGCGCCCTTTCAAGTTATCTAAGTTCAAATATTCCGATGCTGTCTGGAATTATAAATAAAAATTATTTTTTGTATTGAATATCATGATGTTTTTACTATCACGATATTTATATACGTTTTGTGATAATACTCCACTAGTTTGTATTGTTACTGATAGCAAAAAGACCTACCAAAGACTTGCAACAAGCACATAAAGAAATTTGTATGGTTTTCTGACTCGATCTAGGTAAGTTGGTAAGAGCAGTGGCAACTGATGCTGGTTTGAGTCCAGACTAATCAAAGGAATTTTTTTAAGTGTCAATAATATTAAATGTAAAAATTAGAAAAGCACTAAAAATTAGAAAATGCAGTACAAAGCTATATTCATGGAGAAACATTTCATCTGTAACACTCAAATAGATCTTGAGTGCAATAAGTGTGTGAAGTGCACTCCACACTCTCGTCGAGACATCCCGGTGTCGGGTCTCGCCGAGACAGGACAAGACCGAGTGTGGCTCTCCACATTCTTGCCCGCACAATTGTATTCATACAAGATGGACGTGTTAGATACGTCTGTTGCTGCAGCATTATGTGCTATAGCATATTACAATTTTTTGTTAATTTGAGGAAAAAACTTATTAAGAGACGTTGGAATAGACGCAGATGGTGGATGACATCAATACATCGCAACAGAACACTGCGGTTACTGCCGGCGGACTGCCGTGACGGGAATGTGGAGAAAAGTGTCTCGCGCAAACACAAAACTACACAAGAGCCCGAAACGGGTCCGAAATACCGACACGAAGTGGAGAACACAGGCGAGACTTAACGAATATGGTCACTACACTCTCGTATTTGGCTATTCTCGGGAAGTTTTGGCATGAATGTGGAGCGGGCTTGAGGGATAAGTGTGTGATTGCCAAATGTAATAATAATAAACACCTTGTAAAATAAAACCTTATCAATTCCATAGACTTCTATATCAAACAATGAGCATTTTGTGGAGCTCCCTTAAAAGACATTTCATAGTATTGATTGATTTTACACTCGGAGAGATAAGCTATGCAACTGTAGTATCTGTAAATCCATCCTTATTGGAATGGTTATACGGAACCATTCTGATCAGTTATTATACTTAGGTAAATTTGGTAGCATATTAGCCATTCTTGTTGCTGAGATGGTATAGTATCTTGATTGAAAATATTCATTAAACCAATTAAAACTGGAAATTTGACAATCGTTGAATCAACACAGACAACATTTTTATTTCTGGAATTTCATCCTGATGAGTAATAAATATTATACCTTATAAGTTTATTGAATGTCATGTTTTCCACCATGATAGTATTTTTTTTGTTAAGACAAAACTTTCATAGATTTCTCACAAATGATGCTACAGTAAAAAAGTTGTTAAGTACTGCAGTGAGAGCATACCTACATACAGCTGGATCAAAGGAATGTTTCTTAGTGTTAGATCTTTGAATTAATAATTATAACAAATATTATACCTTTAAATATGCCGTATTTTCTGCATTACTTGTGTGCATCAAATAGTAGTACAAGACCAGTCCGCAGGAACCAGTGTATACAGTACCATCATAGAATATATCACTTCTCATATTAGTTCTGAGATGCTGCAGCTTTGTGTTTTGAAATTTTTCCAGCTTCTCTAAGAATATCCTTGATAACTAAAAATTTGAAAAAGTGTATACAACCTTTCTACAAAATTTTCAATTATTTTTTGGTAAAAGTCATATAGGAGATCAACACTGCAATTTTTATATTATTATAGCTCTACTATATAGAATACATAAGCTTCCATCAAAGGTAAGGTATATTATACAATAATATTATAATATCAGATAAAACATAAGTAACAGAGACAAGGCGCAAGAATAGTTGAGTACAGTTTTTTCATAATATAAGCACAGCGGATCAGCAGAATGTGAATGGAAAACCATTTTCATTCTGTTATTTTACTTATTTTATGACACTACAAATTAGATAGTAAAGTACTTTAAACCCCTTGTTTTTCGACGCGGTTATTAAAGCGTCTGCTTTTTCGGAATCAGGAGTATAGTCAGTAAATTGATTTTTGAAGCAGCTTTTGGAAGTCATCTTTATTATTTTTTCACTTTGACATTACAACGAAATATTCAATTAAAGTTTCTTTTTCTTCCCAGATAATAACAATGCTATTGAACTGGATTTCAATTTGGAATTGGTAAATACTCAAATACTGCCGATGCTGTAAACAAACACAAAAACACGAACTTTGATTTGACAACAGGATATCTATAATGCAGTTGCTTTTTTTTTTTAATTATTAAGGCTTTGGCAAAGCCATCAGCCTAAACATGAAGTTTAATTATGTTTCTGTAAATATGGCCGCCACAAAGAGGATAGGCAATTTGATGCGGCGTGCTTGGATTGACTCGGGATTCCTTAAAACGGGCCGATACGGGTATTTTAGTTCGAGATTCGTATAATTTCGCGTTTTAATCTTCGATTAAGGCACAATATCACTATCCTATTCCACTTTAAACTAGATTTCACAAAATAATTGAAAGTCAAAATAAAAACGACACTTTTCCCTCCAAAACGTCCAGAGCGAATCCGTATACAGTTGCTCTTGAGTTTACAAGAGACAACATGAGAAATCAGATTTCACACTGGAACGCCAAGAGAAAAAGTCTTAGTAAACATAGAATTTGGTTTGTCTATAGCATATTTTTGACATTTCAACTTCCTGTTGTCAAGCGTGAGGGAAGGAGGGAGAGGAGGGAAACTGGGAGTGCTCGAAGCGCATGCGCTTGACAATATTCGGCCATATTGTTATGACGCATACAAGATCAGAGGTCTCCGCCAGTGACGAGTGTTCTCGCAGTTGACGTGGCTACTACGTACCATCCCGTTCGCCCACTCCGGACACAGCATAGACGGTGACGAGGAATACGTAACTGGTGAGTACTGAAGACAAACCTTGCGACCTGTCACGATTAAAATTTAGGCTCGCAATTATGGATGTTCTCAATAATAGAACACTCACAACGGCGCTTCGTAGTCCTCGGAACAACGAGAATTATATATTGCGTATAAACTGACAGACGCAATAGGAAAATTTTCCAGCTATGACGCGATGACTCCGTTTTAGGATTCGCGCGAGAGAAACAGATTGTTGCTCGGGGATTATTTTGGTTGGGCTCGTTGAAGGACGAGAGATGTAGAGTGTTGACCTTGAATATTTTAGGTGAGCGTAGAGGGCATGGACGGAATGGTGGAGGAAAATGGCACTGGAGCGGCCGCGAACAACGTGGATCCGCTGGCTTCCTCTGGGTCCTCATCGACCGGCGGCGCTCACGTCGTGGCTGTCACCAGTATAGTCCAGCTCACCCTACCCACACAGGCCCCCTCTGCACAGGTGCTTGTTTTGATATCACACCTACTTGTTGTGTATACAAATGCTCTATATATACTTACTATCTGTAGTTAACTATAAACATATGGTGTTGATCAAAATCTAACTCTAAATAGTCTTATAATATAGTTTATATGACTTTGTTTAGGTTTCCATAGTAGGTAGATAAAAGAGGAAAATACACTTATAGATACATAACATTATTTTTAATTCTTTTCCATGATGACTAATACACTAATGCTATTTCAGGCTATAAAGGATAGTAGTAAATTGCAATGTTATTAACATGTTGCAGGTACAATCAGTGATACAACCGAATCAACAGTCTGTGATCCAGACTGCATCCAATATTCAGTCAGTGCAATTACCAAAAGGGAATGTGATCCTTGTCAGTAAGCCAAGTTCTGTCATACACACTACTCAAGGAACATTGCAAACACTACAGGTATTTATTTTTACTTTGCAAATAATTAATTAGTTAATAATAGGAATCCCAAATAACTTCGGTGTCTAATCCACATGATATAACAGTTACTCTTTAATTGTCTATTACATTATACTATATTATTATAATACTATATTATTTCTAAAAACCTCTCGCTAGCGCAAAAGTAGGTCATGTGTATAGTCACATAATAAAACTTAATAACTCATTTCTGTACTAATTATATCAGTTCAATGCAATAATCAGCAAAAATATTAATTTAATAATTTGTTATTTCAAATACAGATAAAACCAGAACCAAACACTCTTGTGAATACCCAGGGCCAATCAGCTAGTGACGACAGTTGTAGTGATGATGAAAGTCCCAAAAGAAAATACAGGGAAATGCTCACACGGCGCCCTTCCTACCGCAAAATACTTAATGACCTTGGTGGAGCTGAGATTGCTGGTAAGGCACTTTTTAGTTTATTTTTTGCTTCACTATACCCAAACAATTATAGTTGAACTGGAAAAATGGCATACAACACTGTAATATAAAGATTGTGCTTTTTGTAGTACTGTGCTCCCTAAGAATGCCCATTAACAGGATTTAATCAGCATGCTGTGCCTAATGAAGGAGGTACCATAACACAGTTGATAACATTGATAAAACTAACAAATGTTGTGTATAAAGTTTCAGAAACTTGATAAATACATATTGAAATAAATTAGTATAATGAGGGTTGAATGGTCAAACAGGAGTCAAAAACGAAAGTAAGCATTAGAATAAGTACCTGATAATATTACAGAACGCATGGGATCTAAGCCAGGGGGCGAGAATGAAGTGTCGCTGTCTGCTCCTTTGTCATTTGCACCAGGTCAGTTAAATGTTCTGCTGCTGACACTCTTTGTTTCTGTGTGCAACCTGTGTCACTAACCTGTCGCAAGCATCTACATAACTTTAAAGTTTTCTTTATAGCTCATTGCCACGGCTTCAGGAGTACCTCTACCATCATGTGTCTCACAAGATCTCACTCCATTGCATTGATTGAAATATTGTAAAGTTTCAAAAAACGTAATTTGTTCCTCCTGTAATCTATAAAGTATTCTAATACTGACTGGAATAAGATCATTTGGTGAGATTACATATCGTTAGAAACGCTAAATACTTGCTTCAGTGTTACTGTGGTGATTAAAATAACAATATTAAAAGTACAGACTTTGGAAATATTTCGCACCTCATTAAGATCATTGACTTGTAAAATACAGTCTTTTTGGTTAGGTTTACTTTTTTATTATGGTTAATTTTGTTAGCTGTTTCCTCTAAAAGATGACGTCATCCGGCGACCAGCAACGGCCTGATTGATATTCCACCCGATGACGTAATTCGGCGCGAGGTAGTGACGATGACGTCATTCTCTGTCGAATGCCTTGCCTCTTGTTTTCAATTTGGGAGTTTCTGTTGTAGCTAAGCAATATTTTGAGTAGTGTATTTGTCACGAAAGTATTAATTAAAACATAAATATAACTGAGCTTGTAATGCTGCAATCGGGAATAGCACTTATAAAATAGCTAATTCGAATAACTAGTAGGTTAAAATGTGATCAAGCCTAATTATGTCTAAACTTAGAAAATAACTATATTTTGCGTATTCTTGAAAAATACATTGTTATCTTTAATATTTATACAATTATTATCTATTTTTCCATGCTGTTTTTATCTCATTATCAATTTACTAATAAGGTACATGAGAGCACAATCTTTATATCATTTTTCTACTGTTTTTTGTTTTTATTTCAGTGGGATGTATCTATAAAAGTTATATTTCCATAGGTGGAACTAAGGTCACAATGTGGAAAAGACACTAACAGTAGTTTGATTATTAGTGATTCCAGCTGGAGCTTTGCAAACTGAGAGCGGGCTGCACACACTGGCAGTGTCAGGCGGTGGGAGCGGTGGCGCCATCGTTCAGTACGCGACTAACCAGGACGGCTTTTACGTACCGGGTTAGTGTCACTACACACAAGCACTACAATCTCCTGCCAATCCTATACAAAGTAGACTGTGGTCAAAAACACGAACAAATCGTACTACTGTTACAGGTCCCATGTTAGAAGACCAAACTCGCAAACGAGAACTGCGGTTACTGAAAAACCGAGAAGCCGCCAGAGAATGCCGTCGTAAGAAGAAAGAGTACATCAAATGCCTTGAAAACAGAGTAGCAGTGCTCGAAAATCAAAACAAAGCACTGATTGAGGAACTAAAGACTCTGAAGGAACTTTATTGCCAACAAAAAACAGAATGAGGCCCAGCCGGCTAACCAGGTGTGCCACTGCCCTGCCGGTGAGAGCTTTAAGGCACACTTCTGTCTGAATTCGTCCTCCATATGGGAGACTTGTTTGTACTGCTGACAATTCAGCTACAGACGTCCAGAGAGGTCACATGAATTGACCTGCCACTTGATACATGAAAAGGTTTCATGATGAATTAATAACATTAAATCAGTTATACAAATATCTGATATATAAATTGTTAATGGCCTTATTTTTTATGTTCTGTTATTGTTTTATAACGTCCGTTGTTTGCAATATATTTTAAAAAAGAAAATAGATAAACCTATGTTACATTACCTAATTAAGTATACAACCTTGAAACTCATTTTTGTTTTAGACTAAAATTGTTGATACTTCCCCTGTAAATCAACAAAATATGGCTTTCGCTACCATTCCAAAAGGTATATTTTATATTCTTTTTAACAATGTTTCAAATTTTACTTGTGTGCCATTATAAGTTGTAAATGCAACTAGTGTGTTGAAATTAAATTTTTTCACAATTTACTTTATGACATAACTTTTGAACTATGATTGCCACTTGCCTAGTTTTTTCATATCTTCTTATGGTTTGGTATTGTAGGGCAGATCACACTTTTCTGTGATGGGGAATAATAAGTAGAAGTGAAGTGATAAGTTCTCTTTATATGTATACATATTATTATTATGTTGACATGTAAGTTGTATAGGTATTTTGGACACCGTACAGGGTGTTTGTAATAGATAAGCCAAAGTTATTTTTAGTTATTTTGTGCAATAGCTCTATTGCAATGTACAGATTTAACTATCTTTTTCTACTTCTTACAGTTCAATATGATGATATGGAAATAAAGTGTACATTGTGTAAAAATAATATAGAAGAGATGTATAAAAAGTTTTTAATTATGTACATACATTAATTGTTGATGTAGATGAGTGGAATGGTTTACGTCGCATATCATCGCGGTTATTGTTTTTTTCAATTTCTAGTTTAAAAATACAAGTGCTATTGAAATCATTCTGTCATCTACATTGTGAAAACGATATATTTTTTTGTCAAAAGGGTAATTTTAGTTGACTATCAGAATTAATTGTAAGTTTTATGAAATATGAAGCTAGCCCTGATTGTTATGCAGACATATCACTTAGTTTGTACTATGGACAGTTTTATTGGACTTGTTTTACTGGTATTTGATGTTTGCATGATCAATCATGGCGAGTGAGTAAGTATAGACATTGTGGAAAGTGCCTTTGAATTTAGAATGGATAAAGTTTATACCAACATAGCTTTTTATGTTAACTTAATGCTATTTATAAATAATTATTAATAATATTAACTGTTTGATGTAAACTGGGATTTTATTTATTTTCATAACTTCATATAAAAATTTAAATTTATAAATATATCATAATATCCCTCACAACCATTGAAACAAAAATGTGAACAATAAGAAATTTATTAGACATTGAATTCTTGACAAAATGTGAAATTTGTGTAAAAATACACATGACTTTTACAAGCATAAACTATTTAGGCTATTGATGAAATGACAACATGAAATATGACTTTTGTGTTAAATTTTGTCTCTCCACTGCAACAAGTTGCAGTAGTAAATATTAATCATCAAAGTTTTGTGATAGCAAAAAATTTGCTGCAAGGTTCTCATTCTTTTCACATGCAAAGTATGCCTGAATAACCATGTGCTCGGGGAACCCTAGGGCTTTTAATCGCTCAATGGCCTCTTTGTCCTGTGGTGACACTTGTATGACATTTTGTGCTTGTTGGGGTGCTGGGGGATCCACAGCACTCTCGTCTGCAGCAGCACCTCCTGATGATGGATTCACTGGCTCATTCAGCATCCTTACAAATGCTTGCTGGTGTTGGCTAATAGCTTGCAATAAGGCAGGATTGGTTTGACCGATTTGCTGTAGAACTGCATTCAACAAGTTTGGATTCTGTTGAATGACTGCTCTCATCTGTTGGAACTGAGGCTGATCACGCAGGAATCCTAATGGGTCTTCGTCAGTTCCTTCTTCCCCTTCTTGTTCTTGGAGCAACTCTTCAGGTATACCTGTTATTAAGTACTCCACAGCTCTTTCTCTGTTGTTGAAGGATGCACGTAAAGCTTGCTCTACTTGCTGCCGGTTGTATCCCATGTCCATGATGCTCTGCACTGTAGTTTCGAAGTCGGGCTCATTGGAGACGGCTGGCGGCTCTGAAGCGCGTTCGGGCTCCGCGACTGCGGGTGGTTTGGGAGCTTCATCGATAGTGTTTTTCTTTCCGTCGCCGCTTTCGGTAGACGTCGCACTTTCACCAGCCTCGGGCACAGTGGCCGACGACGCTGGGACTTCCGATGGCTTGGGTTTAGTGACCATGATAACAATAAACTTCTTTTCATCTATGTTATAGTTACTTAGCTTATTGTCGTCGAGAAGAATCTTCCCTGCGTAAATAAGTCGCTGGTTGTCGGAGACATAGTCTTTACCTTTTTCGACTTCAATCTTGAGCTTCAGCGCTTTGACAGTTTCCTCTGGATCAATCTCTATTTGAAACGTTTGTTGTTGCAATGTTTTTAGTGTAACTAACATTTTAGGATTATTGCTTTTTAACTTGTATAATGAATCAGTAACTTTTGCACACCAAATTAGATATCTGACTCGACAAATTTATGCAGTAAACATAACCTCCTCAACAAAAATTGTCCGTCAAACAACGTTTGGATATACATTCGCAAACAAATTCTGATTGTGAACCGTTACGCCACGTATATCCGAACATTAATGTCTGCCTTGCCTTTTTGATATGGATATTCATAAATTGTTATCCTGCTCGCTTAATAATAATATAATATCGAGTTCTTAGGTTTTCGCGATTGTTACACATAGGAAATGAAACTATTTTTCCGCATTTAAATCGCGTATATTTGTTTTTTCAAACAAACCGACGTTTCTTGTCGGTTATTAATGTAGTGTAAATTGGAATATTTTCTTTGTAAAATTAAAAATAAGGTATTTAATTAATAACTATTGTAACTATAGTGAAAAAATAGGCTGGTTTGCATTAATATTAGACATAACTGGTTGAAGACTGTACCACCTCAGTCAACCGTGACCATGGGACCTGTAAGTGTAAAGGGCCCGAAACGTCGGTTTGTTTGAAAAAACAAATATACGCGATTTAAATCCGGAAAAATAGTTTCATTTCCTATAATAATGTAATAATTATTATTTATTTCGGACCATAAAATATCCATAGTATGTTAGTAAAAGTATCGATATCAATGTTAGTAACAATCACTGCAACTTAATTATATTTCAAACTGGGCTACGCCCTTAACTTGCACTATCCAATGTTTCAGGATAGGACAATCATACCTTCCCGCTATAGCATTTAGAATGCTGTTACTGTTAGTACTAACCCTCACGCGACTCATCAGCGGGACAATCTTTTTGCGCATAACGGCCTGGAAGCTGCCCGTGTGAGCCACCGCAAACATACCCGGTGCACTACCCATACACCAGTTTGGCAGTCCCATCGGCATTCTAAATGCATTATTATATTGCACGCGCAGGGCGTTAAAGGCTCGTTTCGTATACCTAACCCACAGGCTGCTCGAGTAAAAGGATTGACTATAAGCTTTAAAAAGCGTTATATTTTAACTTCGTAGGACCACCGAGCAAACCTGCGGGCAAGCATATGACTCCGAACCGCCAAAGCCCTGCGCTCCCTTTCAACATCCAGATCATCGATTAGATCACTTGTTAAAATATGACCAAGATACTTTACTCTATCTGTGACCTTCAACGGAACTCTATTTAACATAATAGGAGGAACATAATACGGTTTGATTTTACCCGCCTTAAACACCATGACCTCGCTTTTCTTCGGGTTGTATTCTAATGCATGTGCCATGGCATACTCCTCTCAAGTCTCAAGTATCTGCGTCAACGCACTGACCGACGAGCTAAGCAGCTCCATGTCATCAGCATAGCATAAGTTATTTATGCAAGTGCTTCCTACGTAAAATCCTGCATGCATGCATCTGAGCCCGCCTTAATAGGCGACGAGCTGATGCTCGTTAACGTACAAGTTAAATAAAATGAAGTAATCCCCCTGTCTTACTCCACACTCTAGTTTGTACTCAGAAGATTATTATTAGCCGACCTAACCTGATTTTTCTGATTGCTGTACCAGTACATTATTTAGTACCACACATTCTCCCGGCCTGTCGCACTTAATTTTTGCCATAGCAGATCGTAGTTGACTCGATCAAATGCTTTTGACAAGTCGAGGAAATAAGCATACACGGGGGTTTTCCCTTTTTTTCTATGGGTTTTCCTATCTGTGTAATACCTGACCGTATGCTTCAGGCACAGAATCGCGCTATCTGTGGATAACCCCGCTCTAAAATAAATTGGGCGTGGTGAAACTTTAAGTGCCGTTCCAGTATTGGGTCCAGCATACGGTCAAGTACCTTGGCGGTAGTAGTAGCCAGCGAAATAGGCTGATAATTCGTTCTGTCAGATAGGTCACCTGTTTTATTCTTAACAACCGGTATAACAATCGTCCTCATGGGTGCCTCTGGAAGGTACGAGTGATCCATACAAAAGCTTAATAGCATAGAGAGAGCACGTGGTAGATGTACCCCCGCATACTTAAAGTGCTCAATGCTAAGACCATCGTGACCAGGCGAATTACCCCTCTGCATATTATTAATTACCGTCTTAATCTCTTTAGGGGTAAAATGGGTAATACGCCTTCCCCCGACGGTCCCAGCACCGACACCTACCCAACGAGAAGTTTGTACATCCAACCGCGATTCAACAGTGAAATGTTCTCTAAAGGGCTCCGCAACTTCACCACAGTCAGACTAGTCCCCCACACTCACAGGCAGGCTAGGCTTTTTTACATTTTATGTGTTGGTGCTATCTATAACTAGGGAAGTTATTGTAATACTGTGCAATAAATATAGTGCTAATGGTGCATTTACACCAAGCCGTCAGGCGGTCGTGTGGCTTGCCAGTACTTTGCAGCCGAAGTCGACTGTGTGCGTAGCCTTTGGCAAGGCGAAGTAGTCGGCCGAAGGTTGGCAGTTGACCCGATGTAAATGCACCATAAGATTCTTCATATTTTTTTTATTCTACTGACGTAAACCAAATATCGGGGAATCCGTTGCAAGACTGCAAGTTTTGTATGTAGTATGTACTTCGTCATTTGTTCTGTTGGTTCATTTTGTTGCCTTTAACAAATAAGAGCGCGTTTCCATTATGTCGTAACGATTTATTTATCGTTAGACGACTGTCGCGTCTAGCCTGTTCCTATCATATCACGACTATCTGTTAGCGATGCGCGAATGTGAATGTGAATGATTTCAATATTCGACACGTTAGTAATCGCTAATCCTGTCATTCGAATGTCAAATTAGTAACCTACTAATTTTCGTATTCAAATGATTTGAATGATCATTCATTACTAATTAGTAGTATTAATCCATAGATTCCATAGAGCATTTCTGCTCGTGATCATCTAGCCCTCTCTGACATATGGTAAACACTGTAAATATGACGTGGACAGGGATATTTTGTGGTATGGACATGATGAATTAGGTGTTCCGATATAATAATCATTCGAGTCGTGCATCCAACCGACTATAAGGCATTCGGTATTGATAAATAATTCAACTCGAGTTGAATGATTGTGCTTGAATTTGACTAATTCGAATGATTTGCCCATTCGAATGATTAGTATTAGTATCATTCAAAGTCGCGCATTGCTACTACCTTGTGGCAATAGATCGTGACGACAATTTGTTGGTTCACGGCAGCCGCATTGTCGTTTGCACGACATAATCGTCTGAAGCTGCGATTATCTGTCGTCACATTTTTATCGTGATGTTTTATTTGTCGTCAGATCACTATCGTTCTAGCTCTTCCCATTATCATGACAGTCTATCGTCGTAACGTCAAAAAGTCGAGAACAACAGTTAATCGTATTGTTCTATGTGTGAACAACTTCATTTAAATATACAAGCTACGACACCTTAATCTGCACTATTATTTCTCAAAGTCAAATAATCATTTATTCCATAGGTACAATTTTTACACTTGAAAACGTCATTTTTTAAGCTACTGCTCGTTCACTACGCTGACCTCCGTGAGAAGAACGAGCAAGAAACTCTAGGGATTGCTCTTTTCAAATAACCTTAAATGCTATAGAATGTCCCGGGTATGTGTGGATAGACCTTAATACCACAACTTGCCACTCGTCAAGCTTGTTGAGTTTATTTATAATTATAGCATAACGTATATACATATAGATAGATGGGCATATTTTGACTTTCTTAATTATTTGATATATTTTTAAGCGTAACAATAATAATATAAAAAATACTAAGAATTAATTAATATTATTACATGTGGGAAATATGACTTTTGCTCTCACCAAAATAACCTTGATTTTTGGAGACTTTGAATAATTTGCTTTGGCAATGCTGCAAATCGGAGGGAAGAATAGGACGTGTATTTTGTCTCCCCGCAAAAGTATAAAGAGCACGCCTTCAGACAATCGGACCGGTAATAAAATCGGATGCTATTTCTGATTCGGACGTGACATATGTATTATTGACATGTGTATTAAGTGTTCATACAGTTTTATGGTACGAGCGCCTTCCGGTAGTCGGATCAGACTATCGGACGGAAAAATCGGACGTGTATTGTCTCACTTATCCTTCACTTCCGTGGCTATGATTTGGGGATTTTCCTATTTTATTTCATTGATAATGAGTGTACTAGGCCGACACATATAATTTCATGAACCTTATACTGCCATCTGCTCACTAAAACGCAGCTAAGTGTAATAAATAAACTATAACCCAGTTTTTGTTATTAAAATTATTTAATGATATTTCAACTATGCTTCGTTAGGTTAGGTAAGTTCCGATAAGTCGAACACGTTAACTAATTTTAACTGTTTTTTTTTAAAAAACAGGTAATTAAGTTTAATCTCTCTTTTGAGAGAGCACAAAATTCTCTATTTTTTATGCTTTTATATTTCTTACGACTATGTTTTAGTTAGTGGACGGCAGTATACTTATAATATATTTGGAATTTCACATCATACTTCTCATTTAAAAATGTATGTAATAAAGTAAAATGTATAAACAGTAATTTAAGAGGGTCCTGGATCATTAAATAGCAAACAATGTTAACTGGTCGCTTAACCAGATGGCAACGTAAATAAATGACTTTTTATGTTTGTTGTTTTTATGATAATAGGTGACGGGACGAACAAGTCGTGCGCCTGATGGTAAGTGACACGCCTGTCCATAACAGCAGCACTCAAAGCTTTAAATCTCAAAGATAAATAAAAAAATAACGCACACACTTTTAGCCGCGCACTAGGGAAACCCTGCATCGTGGGTACCATGGACACAAACATAGACAACCACAAGTTACACCCAATCTCACGAGAGAAGTAAATGTAGACCATACAAATACTTCTCCCGGCCCGGGAATCGAACCCGGGACCTCTGTGTGGCAGACCAGCATGGTAATCGTTCGGCCACGGAGGCAGTTAAACTTTAAAAATTACTGACATGTATTAAAAAATATTTTAATAATAACATTAGCATCAAAGCGACTCTATGAAATTTTTGTTCTAAATATTTCAAACGCTTGAGTTTCAAACAATTGAAATTGACGTGATGGGTCTCGTTCAGTCTTTTACGCAAGCAATGAGTCGGAAAAAGACAGTTAGCTATGTGTTTATTTTGATTGCTTTTGTAATTTATATTTACGATTAAATACTATATATACTAGTGCATAAAATAACACTTTTAAATGATAACTATGATAACACAATGTAGTACTTA
>NW_020654810.1:8220452-8246833 GCF_003589595.1 Hyposmocoma kahamanoa | reverse complement strand
TTAATGAAATTATGTATATTTTTACGGGCATACAAAATATATGGGTAAATCTACTGCGACGCCACAGTCATAATACCACTCTCTTTAAACTTTTCTCTGAGATAAACCCGAGAACCTAAACAGTATACAGAACGAATCGGTCGTTTTTGCAACACAAACTTGGTTTGTGTATTTGTCGTTTTGCCCCTCATGAGTAGGACATTATACTATGAAAGTAAGTAAAGTGTCTCACGCATTATATATTTTTTAATATATAATAGACACACGCTTGGCCAAAATCTCATCTGATGTTCAGCGACGATGTGACCGACGATGGGAAGCGTTTGCCTAAATATGCCTTTTCACTCTAGCCTTGAATAGCCCCAAATTGTACTTTTCGGGAAACGGTAGAGCATTCCATTCCTTTGCCGTACGCATCAGAAAGGAGGAAGCAAAGCGCTTAGTGCAAATAGGTGGAATATCTACGACATAAGATTTTTTGCCAAGCACTCGATGTATCGCCCAAAGTTGAAGTTGGATGATAAGTCCAGACCAAGTAGCTCAAGGTGGTCCCTTATCGGCACGGATACATCTCGGAAAGTCGGAAT
This sequence comes from Hyposmocoma kahamanoa, assembly GCF_003589595.1. NCBI lineage: Eukaryota > Metazoa > Arthropoda > Insecta > Lepidoptera > Cosmopterigidae > Hyposmocoma > Hyposmocoma kahamanoa. Next base: position 8,246,246 of record NW_020654810.1, on the reverse strand, counting down.
AAGGTGTAGGGGACTCCGTTTTGATGTGAAAAGACACGCCTGTGTTCTATCCGTATTGAACCTGACCCTGTTCGCGTCTCCCCAGTCGGAAACCGCTTTCAGGCTCAGGTTCAACCGGGTGACCATCGCCTCTCGTTATCATCTACTGCGTTACTGCGTAAGGTAATCTGCATTATAATTTTGTTTCTGTAAATCGATAAAATGTGGACGTGCTCTTATATGGGCATAATTTGTGAGGAGATCCGTGTACGAGGTCGAGGTATACGTGGCGTAACCAGCATCGTATCGTACTAGACTCTGACGACCAAGCAGTCGTTAAATGTGGCTAAATCGCAGAACAAAATTAACCAAAAATAGCACCATATTATCACGCCTGTCTCATAGTTCAAAACGTCTCTAGCAGACAACTGAGTTACACTTGCTAATAAAAGCGCTTCAACTTAGCGCATTGTAATTTGAATTTCAGTTACAAAATTATTATTGCCAAAAGAGATAAGTTCTGCTCACCTTTTAGCAATTGTTGTTTCACTTGATGCTGTACCAACGCCAGTTGCTGAGGAGTGAGGGTGTAGCCATGTAGGCCCTGCAGGACTATACTGGGTCCACTGCTTGTCTGCATTACCTTAAAAGAAAAATTATGTTCGTTGTTAGGTTGTTGTTGTTGACGTTCTTCATTTATACGAGTATCTAATAATTGTTTATATATTTTTAATCGCGGTCAACAAACATGCATCAGCTGAATGTTTGTGTGGAAAACAGAACTGTTGCTTAAAATTTCAAAAGTGGAAAAAGTTATTTAGTTTAAAGCCTATTGTGAAATAGAACGCTGTGCTGTAGCATTTGAAACGTCATATGTTTACGCAATAAGTCGGCAGCGAGTGTTTGAGCAACATTGATTACCTGCGCTGTAACAGTTTTGATAACCGTGCCAGGTGGTTGACCGGCCAGAAGCCGTTTCTCCATGATTTGATCTTCAGTAAGCTGCTGTGGCTGCGGTTGTGGCTGCAACGGCGCCGCGGCGCGAATCGGCGTCACAGCGGGCGCCGCAGCAACCGCCGCCTGCACCGGGGTTTGGACCGGTGCGGGACTCTGACCAATGTGTGCTACTATTTGAGCTTGGTTGTTACCGGTGGGTCGAATTAACACCTGTGTATGACAAGGCATAATGGTTAAATCCCAGTTAAAAAGTAACGGCGTCATGTTTACAAAATTTGCAACAGTATGAATGTTACGTCACCTGCTGTCCGTTGACCGTAGCGAGCTGGATCTTGCCGGCAGCGATTTGCTGCACGAGCGCGGGGTTGTTGACGACGATCTGTTGCGTGGCGGGGGCGCGGGGTCGCGGGGGCGGAGCAGGGCGCGGCGCGGGCGCGGGTGTGGCCACGCGCGCGCCACGGACTAATTGTCCGGCCATCATCACTGTCTGCATGCCGCCCACTGCGCCCACAGTCTGTACTGCTTGTATCGTCTGCATGCGTGGTTGCAGGCTTGCTCTAGTACCCGCTTGCACGACCATCTAAAAACAATGAAATTTTGCGTAATTACACATTTATGAATAGATAAATTACACTGATTATATAGACTATATTTACGTAATATTTTTGACTTTCACCCAAACCCATTTCGTTTTTGTATTTAGTAAATTTGTTTGTATATTAATTAAATAAGGAAATTATTAGCCAATTGTGAACAGTACATCTTTCTTGTTACTTTATAATGATGTGTCAACATAAGAAGGGTTAGAATCTAGTACATAACTTATGTTATTACTTAACTCTTATCAATGCAATTCCATTGTAATCTGTTTTGTTGTCCATATAATAAATAAATAAATTTTAAAACATTTAATTTTGAATCTGTAAACTTGTTCAATTTGATAGATGTTCCAAAAACGATCGAAACATGAATGCGAAACATATTTAATACTAATTACCCCATAAAAAGACAAAATCGATGTGTTTCATCCCTAAAACAATGGTACGAACCTGTTGCTGGGGTTGCACGACCACTTGCTGCGTTGGTTGTACGACAACTTGCTGTTGCGATTGCACTACGATTTGTCGGTTGCCTTGCACGATGATTTGAGCGGGTTGTGGCGCCACGCGTGGTGACGCAGCCGGCCTAGCCTCTTCCACTACGTTCTTAACAGGAGCGGGCGTGTTATTTTCGGGGGTTGTCTCCGTCGGCTTACTCGGGGACGCCGCCACAAGTTGTCCAGCTATACCTTGCTGTCCAGCCATAACGACGTGCAACTTTCCATCGGGCATTTGTATAAGCTGTTGGCCTGGTAACAATCCGCGAACTGTTACCTTTCCATCAGGGGCTCGAATAATTTGAACTTTCTGAGGTCCCTCCTTGTGTGGTGTTGCCGCTGCTTTAGGCGTGGCGTCAGCGGATTGAGTCGGCTTAGGCGTTCCAGAGATCGGTTGGCTGATAACACGAGTTGTACCGTCAGCACCTTTGGTCATTATTATTCTTCTGGTACCTATTACAGTTTTTGGACCAGTTGGGGTTGTGGCGTTGGTAGTTAGAAGCGAAGTGAGTGTACTCTTCCCGGCATACTGATTAGGTGTGGATTTGGATTTATCTACAAGAAAATGTTTAATTTTACCATATTTAATTGTAACGTGTGAAACTGGGTAATACTTTTCTGTAGCAAGAGAGCTCCTTGTGCAAGAGTTCGTCCAGGGAAGTACTGCCACCTTACCTATTTCTGCCGCCAAGCATTAATGTTAGCATTACTGCATTCCAGTTTTTGAATGGTAAGGAAGCTGGTGAAATTACAAGCACATGGGACTTGTCAACTTTCTTGATCTTTGCGATTTAAAGCTCTGAGTGGCATTGCAACTGTAATGGACAGACGTGTCGACTGACATGTAGCATACCACCAGGCACACCACTTGTTCGTCCTGTCACTTGCTATTATAAAAAACAAATATATATATATACATAATGTACCTTGAGACATTTCTAGAGCTCTTTTCTGCTGATGTGCAGCTCTTTGTTCTCGTAATTGCTGCTCCATTTTGTCCTTGAGATCAGCAGCGTTGGCCGGTGGCGGCGCGGTGTTTCTTTGGGGCAGTTTGCCGGTGGAGGTACGCGTTACAGGCGTTGCTCGTTCCGCGCGCTCACCGTATTGTCGTACTTCCCACAGTTCTAATTTATCTTCATCTACCCATTCTTCAGTGACCTAGAGAAAATAAAAAAACTAAGACTACAAATAATATAAAAATGCATTGTTATTTAATTAGTGACTTCTGTAAGGAGAACACTCTAGACATTCATGTAAAGGGTACACTCCAGTACTATATTTCTTCCAATACATAATCCAATAAGGAATTACAGTATCTTTATCACTTCATGGCAGGGTTAAGTTGATCTCTAACTTACAAAACCAATGTATGAAAATACAAAAGTCTTACTTGTGGTTCAGTGTTTTGTGGAGATTCAGCTCGCTTTCTCTTTCTTAGTCCACTTCTTATCGAAGTTACCTCCCGCACCGTCTTAGGCAGTTCTAAGGGAATGACGACGCGTCGTCTCAGGTACTGAGTGCGTTCAGAGAACTGTCCAATGTGTCGATGTTTCAACAATTCCAGAGAAACAATTTCTGTGTCTGTCGTTAACTGATGTTTCCCGTCAGCGGTCGCCGGCTTGGCGGACATATCGTCCCACCGTAAACAAGCCCACATTATACGAAGCTGCAAGGCAGCACTAGCGAGCCACTGCAAGTTCACCGTACGATACAACCAACACGTCTTAAAAAGAGGTCTAGCACACGGATAAGGCCACAAAGCTTGATTAGGCTTTGCATTATGACTAAAGCCGATAACGGCACTATGTCCAGATTGCCTCGACAGTCTTTTCAATTCATGATGAGGTAACACTAATATAGTTTTAGCCTTACTTCTAGTATGGAATGAAGAGCATAGGGGGTATTTTACGGGAGTTCTTTTCTTTTTCTTTTCCACTGCTGACGTTTGAACTTTTTTCAGGTACACTTTTCCTTTTGGACATTCGGCTGAGTAGACTCTTACTACAGCACCCTCAGATTTCTCTTCCTTTATGTGCCTGTCGTCTCTTTTTGGCTTAACGAGCCCAAATCGCCTGTTGATTGTTGCGCGGTATTTTGGTTTTTCGTCTTTAACTGGCATTACCGAAGAACACTTGTACGCATCAGTATTATTTGTGTCAGTAGAACTATTAGCTGCTGCTTTAGCAGATCTGCCTCTAGTTATTTTTAACTTCGGGATCGGCGGTCGATTTTGCTCGGAATCAGCATCTTGGGTAGACTCTTGGTCTGTTGGTTGTTCCTGGTCATTGTCTGTCAACTCCTTCAAGGGACCTATTTCCATTTCATTCTCATCATTATCATTGCAAGTTATATCAATGTCCATTTCGTTGCCGATGGCTGGAACTGCAGATTCTTCAAGTGTACTTTCGGTTTTCAAGAGATTGTCATCGTCTCTTTCAGTCTTTACAGTTACGTCCGTATCACTACTAAACTTTCGCTTCACAAAGTTATCTGAACTTTTGCTATCACACTCTTGTGCACATGCAACAGCTGACAACAGATCGGTCAATATATTCTCATTCGAATTTGTTGTGTTGACAGTTTTTCCTAGCAAATACTGTTCCAAAATTGACGTTTTAGAATTTTCTTTGGAATTCGACAGAATTGAAGAATTTATCGCGCCGCTCTTCAACAACGTAAACAACTCATTCAACAACTTGCCTTTTTCAATACATAAAGGAGAAAAGCAGTTTATTTTGACATCTGAACCCTGAAGTAAGGCAGAGGGTTCAGTTTTGTTACAGTCAGCTGAATAACATTTATAATGTTTGGTCAACTGACTCAACTTGTGGTACTGATCTCTTAGTGACTCTGCATTTTTTGTTGAGGGGTTTACAGTCTTTGAGTCAGTTATGGGATCACAAAGAGATGTTACATCTGGTTCGGGCTCATCGTTTTCTACATCAATATTCTTATCATCTTCGCTCTTAACATCCATCTCCTCTTTCTTGACATTAGCTAAAACATTAGCCAATTTTTTCTCTTCCATAAATTTGAGATACGTTCTGCGCGCTAGAAAGTCATCCAGTTTGGATTTTCTAGCTATTTTTGGGTAGTACCGCCTTGTTGATGAGCTTAGGGCCTTTTCGACGTCAATTTCTTCAAAGTCTTCGTTGTCTTTTTCTAATTTCAGATTACGCATTGATTGTGGTACTGGAAAAGAAAAGAAAACTTAAAAATCTGATTTTTTTGCAGCACAGAACAAAATACAAAGTAATTAAAATTTGGAGTTCATTCACTTACATTTATCAAGTACTTCTTTGTCAGCGGTATCATTAGATAACAAGTACTCATATGTCTTAGGCTCAACTGCCAACACTTTGATGATGCTGCCTTCCCTGACTCTTACAGCTATCTTTGCAGGGCCATTGTATAGACTTGGTTTTGAATTAGCATTGTGTTTCTTAAATTTTCTTGTAGCCGAGTTCCATAGCCAGCCCCATTGGCCATGAATTCTGTACTCTTCACCTTTTTGTTTCCATGCCTGAAAGAAATTTTAATTAACAAACAACATTGAAGTAAAAATAAAACTATTTTTTAAAAAAAGCAGAAACCCAAAATTGTAATAGTCATTGAAGTGTGGAGAATAATCTTTTTGTGTCAGATTAACCTAATATCCTTCTACTCATATATTGACTACAAAAAAGTCTTAAGGGAAAATTAAAAATTTATCTTCAATATAACCTGTTAAAACTTTTACAAACCTGGTGACGAAGTCCCAAAGAGTATTTGACGAAGTTATAAGCCGTGCGATAACGTTCTTCCTCTTCTTCTCTTTCCTTTTTCTCTCTTTTATCAAGTTTCTTGCGCTCCTCTCGCTCAGCCGCCGTTGTTCTAATCAACCTCACATGGCCCAGTTGTTCATGCCATGCTGGGACCCATACCACGCTCTTAATGCAAGCCTGTGAAAGAAGATTAATGGCTCAATTCCATTCTTTCTAGCTCTAATTTTTGTCATAAGCATTACTGTCTTAATAAAGTTTTCGTTTATTTACTTTGATTTAACAGGTCTGTTAATTGTAACAGAGGAGCAATCATTGGACCAAAAGGCTAAGTTATAATATATGTCAAAAGTAAATTTTACCTGCAGCACACAAAGTGCTCTCGCGAAGTCCCTCGGCGCTTGACACAATTGCACAGCTTGCACCCATGGCTTCCTCAATAAAGACCAATTAGGGTGCATAAACTGTACCACTATATTTGATTCCAGTTGCAATAATGTTTGCCTTAGCGTTGCTACTAGTAAAGGCTTTGTTGCTGGAAAAAGACAAGATTTTCAGGAAAACCAACCAAGAGCTCAGGAAATGTATAAACTTTAGTGCTTCAAAATGGTGAGTTGGGAAAGATAAAATATATAATAGTATAAAGTTCTGCCGCCGTTAGTTTAAAGGTCGCTCGTGACAAAACTCTAAACCGAGAAAATAATGTGTAAAGAAATTAATTTAAAAAAAACATCGTTCTGTTGCGGTAATTTCATAACTTATCTGCCTTGGGAAAAAATTAAAATTGTAACAGACCTTTTTACTGATCATGGCAGTATACACAACAAAATTTTTGAAAAACGGTCTCTTGCTTGCCTTTTCAACTAATGGCGGCAGAGTTATCGATGTCAGTATTAATTAATAATGGTAGTCAGTTGGTATCTAATGCATTTTTCAGGTTTTCTGCAAGTTAATAAAAACAGGTTCCCAAGATAGCACCAATTATTATCATAGTATTATAAATATATATTATTACAAGTAGGGTAACCCCAAACAAACGTAGCATCGAGGCTTGTACGTGTGCACGCCCGCCGCGCGCCTTGTACGGTCGCACATATTTGCATCTCGCGGTTTATGAGAAAGACAAAGTTGAACTCGAATTCAGAATTGTTTAGCATTTATTTATATTTCCTAATCATACTCCCACAATCGAGGTACCAATCCGCGATTTGGTATAAAGGTATCAATACGTAAATACTGCATTTAACAAAGGTTACGTCATTATAGCACAGGAATACTATAATGTAAACATGTTTACAACTTGTTAGTACAGTAATAATAATAATAACGCACACACTCAACATAGCCCCGCACTAGGGAAACCCTGTGTCACGGGTGCTATGGACACACATAGACAACGACAAATTACACCCAAACTCACGAGAGAAATAATTGTAGGCCATACAAATATTTCTCCCGACCCGGGAATCGAACCTGGGACCTCTGCGTGGCAGTCCGGCATGGTAACCATTCGGCCACGGAGGCAGCAGTACAACTAAAATAATAATGTGACAATCCCTACACTCCGACTGAAGTGTAGACATTGATGCGCCAAACAGATGGGAGTAACTCTGCTTGTGTTATTATACTATGTTATATTTTGTAATCAAAATAGCTAGCCTATATACAGTCCCACTGCCGGGCACAGGCCCTGTCTCACAATGAAAGGGTTAGGGCTGTAGTTCCCATGCGGGCCCAATGCTGATTGGGATGCTTTTGGATGTTATACTTCGAAGTTTTAATATTTAGTTAAAACTCTGAATAAATAAAAGTAAATATTAAGTTTCATACAGGTTAGAAAATTATAAAGTAGGACAAACCATTGAGGAGTCCTATCCATTTGAAATCTTGACATGAAGATAAGGAGAACTTGTGGGACATATATCGCTTTTTGTCTCTCTCTTCATTCCTTTGAGGCTTGTTAAGAGCGAGAGGGTTTGTAGTGTATTGATTTACGTAATTTTTAAAGTTATTCTCATTGCCCAATTTGAACAGATATGTTCCATTGGATATTTGATTTGATTTTAGCCTTGTCAGTCTTTCTGTAGTAACTGAAAAATAAAAACAGGAAATTCGATTATTCACACTTAGTTAAGAGACAGCAGCCACTCCTTGTGACAATTCTAAACACGCCATGCGGCACACTTGTGTCACAAGGCGATACATATAATAGAAAACTGTGAGTAATTTACTCTTCAATCCCACAAACTGCATTGCTCTAATTGCGGCTCATTTGTAACTGCAATTACTGAAATAACAAAGGAAAACGTCAACTTACTCTCTTCAATTTTCTTTTTATTCTTGTTTGTTGTATTGTTCTTCGTCTTCTTTACATCATCTTCTACTGCATCATTGTGATCATCATCATCATGTGGTGCATCTTCACTGGTGACTGTTACTTCATTCATCACATCACTGTCTCCTTCCAGTGCTGAATCTTCTGTTTTATCTTCATCAAGTTTCAAACCTAAATTTCGCTCCTGTTGTTTCCGTTCCTCTCCCAATTTCCTCTGTTTTATTATATTATTATTCTCAACTTCCAAGTATGACTTGCGATTGCCTTTCGCCTGATTAGTCAGTCGTTCGGTAATTTCCATTTGCCTAATAATTTCGTGTTTCATTTCCAAAAGTTCACGGACCAGCGGAGCTTCCATTTCTACTGCATCAAGCACTTCCAGAAGTTGTTCAAACTGCTGAGGTGTTGAGTAATACCATACATCACCATTTTCAGACTCACTAAAATAAAATTGTAATTATAATAATGTTTTATTTATAAATCACTACCAATAAACTGGTTACAATATTTTTATGAGTCAAAGTTATAACATAACAAGATTATCCTGCCCTCTAAAGAAAGGTATCCTGTATCTTAGGAGGCAGAATATATAACATTAGGTGATTTTGGATTGGGAATATTTCTCCATATTATTGTAATTTATGATGAGACTTTTATCAATTTTAATGTAAATAAGATAGCTTAACATAATATTATGAAAGAAAATGTTTAGAAAATGCTTTTTTGTAAGATTCATTAGGACAAACTGATGCTGTGGAGCATTATTAATTAACAACATTAACAAGTTGTTCCATTGATTTGCATCAATGATTAAATAAAGCATTCAAGTACCTACTTAATTCATGACATATTATATACAAGGAGCAATGCAATGAGTTACATCCTACTTGCTTAACTGCAATACAATAAGTGAAGTGATGTGCATAATTTATTGCACTAATGTACATAATTTATTGGACGATTGAACTTGCAAAATGTTTCCTCTCATCATAAGCGTGTTAATACACAAAGTAGTCAGTACTTCTTTATACTTACATAAATAGTCGCCGTGTGATAAACCAATACTTTCTGCCATGTCTATCAAAGCCCAAATGTTCATGTCTACAAAGCAAGCCTTGCTTCTCTGCATCAGGAAGACAATCAGTCACACCAACAGTCTTGTGTTGTTTACAGAGAGCACATTGCCAGTCTTCTGAGGGTACATCTACCAGTGGGGGATCAACACACTCTAAGTGGTAAACTGCTGGGCATGTTTCACAGCACAATAAGTCTCCTAGCCGGTGACAAACTCGACAGTGATCATCATAATGGATAGGAACTGTAAAGGATAATTAATTGTAAGAGATTTTAAATTGTAGTGTAAACAGTAATTTTCTTTCATCTTTATCATAGTCAAAAACAGTTCCTATTTTAATTCCTTGTTTGTGTTCATACCTGTAATCTGTGGTTGCAATAAGATTTATTTATCTCTATTATCAATCTGATAACTATTCTGTTCGAAAATTAACCCAGTTCAGAGCACACATGTTCAAGAAATGACAAATAACATGAAATTTCCCACATTTCAGTTATTCATCATCATTATATACAGCCTGACTTCACCCTCATTTGAATTATTACATTTATATAAATTACATTTTATATTATAATCCATTAAGGTGTAGTGAAAACATTAATTCTTATTGTTACAATGGATGAAATATGAGCAAATATTGTGCAATCAATCAAATTACATTTAGTGTAGCAAGCTGGTTTCTGCAACTTGTCATCATAGTGCCTCTTGAGCATGCAGTACAATTTGATACTTATTTATTTACTTTGCACAACATACACTAACAGTACTAACCGTGTTTGGTCTCCAGGTCATAACCAATAGATGTGAGAAATTTTGATTCAGAGTTACTAAACATAATGTCAATGCATTATTTTTAAATAGATTGAATTGATATAATTTTATTACCACGACAGTGTTTAAATGCGAAATTTACAATTTCTTTATTTATTTGCTAACATGTCTTATTGGTAAATTGATTTATAACAAGAGACAAGAAATGGAACCTTGTTTACTGATAGTGGTAGTTACAATGTTTTGTTGTAAATTTATATCAGTATAAAAAATTAAGGGCTTATAAACAGCACTTACCTTCACTCAGGAGATCATCTCGAACTGAATTTGTAATCAGGAACTGATTGCACATGAACTGAAGCACAGATAGGCGATCTTCCACACTTGTAAAAGGGTATTCGCAAGAGTTTAATATTTTAACCACATTTTGGTCAAAAGATTTGTCACTGTCCACATAAATCCTTAGCACTTCTGGCCATGTCATTACATCCAGCAAAAACAAGGTAATATTGACACTGTCTTTATGGTCCAAAGGGCCAAAATGGGTCTGTTGAGCGTCTTCCTCTCTCAGCAGAGCCTTGAGTAACATTATATGCACTTCACTCAATAAATTGCTCTGGTCTTCACAACTAACAGCTGCACACAAGTCTTCCACTCTAAATGGAGATAATCTAACCAAATGTCTAAAGTGCCGTAACACTTCATATATCCCAACTACCTGTAATACCAAGTTTTGAGGGATGATTAAATCATCTGATGAAGATGGGAGATCTAAATGAGGGATAGGCCTTTCCTGCTGCAACCAAAGAGGCTCAGGGCTAGGTGGACGTATAGCATTGTTGCCAACCTTTCTAGGAGTACCCCCTGTAGTGCTGTAACTGCTGACAGAGAAGTCGCTGTCGCTATCGTTATCGACACTGGCATCGGAACTATCGCTACCGCGCTCTTCTTCTTGCTCAGAGCGGTCACTGTACTCATCCCCAAAGTCTGATCCGTAATGATATTCAGATTCGTGGTAGTCGGCGGCATGTGGATTGTATCCTCTTCGAGAATACGCACCGGATAGCCCACCTCTTTTGGGTTTGTGAGCTTTTCCTCCTCTCTGTTTTCGTGTACTTCTTTTACTTACATCGCTACCTTGTGGAGACGACGCTCTAGATGCCGATGGAGTACTGGCCAGAGAACTCGATCCGATATTTTGAGCTTGCAAATATTTTGGTTTCTTCAATAAATGATATTGAAACTTTCTATTTTTCTCAAAACTTCCCGCTTTCGGGGGCCTCCCGCGTTTTTTTGCCCCCCTTCCCGACATTGTTATAAACAACTGTCAATTATGTACCGATTCGCACGTGTACGGCAAAAACATAAGTCTTGTTTACAAAAACAAAATGATGGAAATGCATTTTAGTTCAACCTAAATCCAACGCAGTCATGATCACAGCCGTTTGGGTTGCTTCGCATAAATTCCACGACACAAGGTCTACACACAAAGTTTACACTGTCTTTTCACAACAAACCAAAAAGTCAATCAATTCACTGATAACAGACCAAGTAATGCATTTTTATCTGAAGAAAGAAGGCACCAAAATCGTAATGACGCGAAATGTGAGTAGGTACATGTAATTCTGAAACGCTAGATGCTGGCTTCCCATTGGTCGATTACCCGTCCGCCATGTCGTTTTCATATCTTGTGGAATATTGAATTTTCGAATGCCATGGTGCCTGGGTATTCAAAAGTTAACATCACGCACAATAAAATTTTTGACAGAAATAAATTTGCTTTCTATTATATGGTTGTTCAACAACGTCCCTCAAATTTATTGATCGTAAATTATCACTAAAGTTGTAGTCGCACAGCACTTGGCTTCGGGAAGTCGGCGGCCATTTTATTTCTTTCTTTCCAATGTCGCGTCAAATTAGTATTTTATATTTTTTATTTCTAGTAAAACCTTATTTAAAAGTGATAAATAAACATATTTCATAAAAAAAGATTTATTTTTGCTAAATACTTTAGTTTTAGACGAATGTATAATACAACAAATAAGAAGAATGATAATTGCAGCGGATATTCCGCAGTGCTGCCAATCTCATGCTTGTGTTTGTCTGGGGTTAACACGTTCGATCAGTTTTGAATTTTGATCAATTAGACACTTTCATTTTGGACTAAAAGCTTTTACTAAAATCTTTTAAGCATTTAATTTCTATTATATTACTGATTCACATTTCAACACAACAATAAATGAAAACGTCTATGGAATAATTAGACTTGTCTAGCGTTGCATTATTAATATTATTATATTACATACAACAACAGTGCGCAGTGGGATCATGGAATAATTTCTATTTTGGAAAACTCATATTTTTTCAGAAAAAGAAATATTCTCCTGTATTTTTCCATATTTGACAGTTGACACCTGTCAAAAGTTGAAGCTACTGAACGAAAATTATGGAACCAAATTATGTAAAAATCTTTGATTTTTTTTTAATAATAATAATTTGAAATCACGTTTTTCTGTAACTTGTTTTAACTAGACAATTTTATTTTATAATTTACGTTAGATAAAACTTTAAAACATATTTCTAAACGTAGAACGTAACATAAGCGTTCGAATTATATTTTTCAATGTCCAATTTTCAGAAAGATTTCCGGTATAAATCTCTATAGTATTTGAAATTTTTCGGAAAATTATCCGATAGTATGTACAGTCAAGAGTACGTCAAGCTTGACACTTTGTACTTTTTAGGTGAGTGTCAGCCAAGCCAACTTATAAAAGTTTTAGGTGGCAACACTAAGTATTAAAAAGAATGTCTCAGAGTCTATGGTTTTTTCTTTCTTGGAGGGAAAAAAAATGGCGGGTTTTTGAAGCTTCAGTTTTTTCACGAATTAATTTTTAGTTTAAGTATTATTACGTTTTGAGTTTCTTAATTGTTTGTTGGTTGTTTTAGCTGATGGCTCTATAGCCAATGCTCAACAAATAAATAAAAATAAATTTCTGGGAGTGAAGCGGCAAAATGGAGAACCTTGTTGTTTGTGTAAAAGTTTTAATGTAGAAGTCACCAAGCACAAGCTGCAGCAACAGCATCAGCAGAGCATCATCTCCTTCCTCCCAACCCAAAGCTGAGTATATCCTGAGTACCTGTATGTGTGTGTACCTGTATGTGAGTACCTGTGTACTCTGAGATTCCGGAGTAACAGTAGTCTGATTATTCTAAGTGTCGATGTGCCCTGAGTATCTAGTTTTAAGTTTTGTAAATTATTATCTAGTATAAGGTTTCTTCGATGATCTAAATTATATTTACCCTTCGCATCTGTACTAAATTTGCATCATTGTTTGTAATAATCATCATAGTGGATACAGTTCGAATGTGTACCCACACGCACGGTGTGGGAGTTATATTTCGAATGGTGTACCAATCATCATAGTGGATACAGTTCGAATGTGTGGCCCACACCACACCTCGGACACTACATACGACGGTCAAAAATCATATAACTACTACTACTACATACAGCAAGGCGCTATCTGCACATGCGCAATTTTGTATGGAGTGTCCGGGGTGTGGTTTTACGCGCAAAACATCAACTTTTGTAACGTGTTTTTCAATATGTTTAATAAAAAAAAGAAAAAGAAAAGAATTTTATTGTGGTAGTCGTGGTAGTGGTATTCTATTAGGAACTTATTTCGTCCAAAAATATAGTTTTTTTTTTAAATCACGAACTGTTGTCGGAGTTATTAGTGTGAATTGGCGAAGTACAATAATTATTAAATAATCATGTGGCACAATCAATTAGTTGTTTTGTGTAGCCAAAAAAAAAGACAGAATTGATTTGGCAGATTACATCAGATCATCAGATTACATTAAATTTTTAAGTGCAGAGCGTACGACAGTCGGAAGTTTATTACTGTTATCTCGCGTATGAGACTTGGGCATTGTTTGGTTCTGACTGATCTGAGTAGAATAAAGGTCCTAAATAACACACGATGTCCCCACTGCACTGAAGAAGAAGCAGATTTACAGCATATTATTTTCAACTGCCTAACTTCAACAACCAACGGTCTCTTCTTTTGAAAGTCATAAGTGACAGCGACAGTTGTGTGCGAAACCAAGCCAGTGTTTCCCGCCGCGTTCAGGACTTACTATCTACGAGGGGCGTTCAATGTATTCTCGGTATAGGTATGAAATAATAGACAAAAAATTCTAAATAAAATTTATTTTTCAATATAGTCTCCCATAGCCTCAATACACTTATTTGATTGGGCAAATAACTTTTCGATGCCCTCGAAAAAATATTTTTCCTCTTTGCCTGAAAAATGTTCATTAATTGCCTCCTTCAACTCTTCATCGTCGGAAAAATGCTTACCCCGAAGATCTTTCTTTAGGTTTGGGAACAAAAAGTAATCACTGGGGGCCAGGTCAGGGCTGTAGGATGGATGAGTGATTTCTTCAAATCCACAATCCCTCACAGCAGCCTTGGCAACGCGCCCTGTGTGAACCGGCGCGTTGCCGTGAAGAAGCAAGACACCAGCGGTCAATTTTCCAGGTCTTTTTTCCTTTATAGCGTCCTTCAAATTGCGTAGGCTGTTTGCGTAAGTTGCGGCAGTAATACTTTGACCCATTTTTGTGTATTCGATCAGTAAAATTCCCTTAAAATCCCAAAACCCTGTGGCCATGAGTTTTCCGGCGGATGGGCAGACTTTAAACTTCTTCGGTGGGTCTGTTCCTTTTTTATGCCACTGCATGGACTCTTGCTTACTCTCAGGATCATAGTGATGAATGCACGTTTCATTACCGGTGACAATGCGTTCAAAAATTCCACTCGGATTTTCGGTACAGAGCTCCAAAAACCCCTTACTGCACTCAACTTGAACTTGTTTCTGAAGCGGCGTGAGCATTCGCGGCACCCATCTTGCACTGACTTTTGAAAGATTCAGATGTTCATGAAGGATAGTGTGAATGGTACTTACGGATAGCTTAGACTTTTCTGCTAATGTTTTGACTCTGATACGGGCATCTTCCAATACAAGTTTCTCGACAATTTTGACGTTGTCTTCAGAAGTGGCACTTACCGGCCCTCCAGCACGGGGGTCGTCTTCAATTATCTCTCTACCCCGTTTAAATTCACTAGACCACTTCTGAATAGTAGATAATGTAGGAGAAGAATCTTGATAAACAGCCACCATTTCTTCATGAATAACCTTTTGAGTCTTTCCTTGTTTTGTAAGGAATTTAATCACTGCGCGGTGCTCGATTTTCGTCAACATTGTGGCGTCTGTCATTGTAGTTGTCTTCTCGTATTGATAACTTGAATACTAATGATGACAATTACATGAAATTTTATATTTATACCCTTAAAGAGTGTCTTTAACTAATGAGGTAATTAATTTACTCTTATCATTAGTTAATCACCCCGATACCGAGAATACATTGAACGCCCTGATAATAATGAGTTTTTTATCCCACTCTACAATGTGTTAGGGCACGTACTTCAGTATTGGATATTATAGTGTTTTCCACATAACGTAACGTACATGTGAGGTCAAAACTCAACTCTCTAGGGGTCGTATTCCAGAACTCTACTCAATGCTCAAGGCAGGACATGAGTATTGCAGTGAGCACTGAAAATCATACTCAAGTCCTTGCCATTAGGGTCGTATTTCCAGTGCTTGAAATCATACTCAAGTCTGCTCAAATCCTGACTTGAGCATTGAGTAGAGTTCTGGAATACGACCCTAAGGTTCTAGAATACGACCCTTAGAATAGCAGCAATTTTGATTTTTTATACTTAGTTTTCTAGATGAATGTTCTATAATTATCATATTACGAGAAGTAAAAGCAGTACGAACGTATAAAATACTTATTCGAAAATTTAAGATTAGCGGCTATTGATGCTATTGAATAAAATATCTGTGAGGTATGTAAAAAAGGTGGGAAATATTCTAAAAAAATAATTAATGTCAATTTTTAACAAAAAACTGCCAAAAAAAATGTTTTTGTAATTTAATCGTAAAATAACCAAATTAAGATATTGTTTTAGTGTGTTAATTCTAAACTATTTCAATTGTTCTTAAAAACGAGACCAAAATATAATCCTATGTCTACAATTCTAAAAGTTTTTACTACTTGAACTTAGCGTCTTAACAACACAAAAGAACACTCTCGGCTGTAACAATGGACATGCCTTCAACCATTTACTACCTGGCTCATTCTGCCTAGTTTGCAAGTGCAAACGGGACAAAAGATAAGCCCCAAGCATGATCCTGATTGAAAAAAAGTTCCAAGGGTTCTTAACGGTACTTTTCATTTAACTAATAACAGTCAGTTGTTACTCTCTACTCAGACAACACAACATGACTATAAGTGCTTTCGTATTGAAATTTATTGTTGGTTCGTCATGAATAATCAGCAGTATCTCACAGATATTTTATTCAATAGCCGCTAATCTTAGCTTTTGGAAAAAATATTTTATATTGCTTATATGCTTTTACTTTTCGTAATATGATAATTTTCGAACATTCATCTAGAAAACTAAGTATAAAAAATCAAAATGGCTGCCATTCCTAGGGAATTGAGTTTTGACCCTACATGTACTAATGTTTTCCACATAATATTCAATACTGAACACCCCCTTAACATATATTCATCTAGGCCTTAAAGTTTGTACAGTGCGTGCCCTAACACATTGTGTAAGTTTATTATAAGTACGGTAGAAAAAAAATAATTCTTAACATCCTAGGAAATTAAACTATTTTTCCTGATTTAAATTATATTTGTTTTTCAAACAAACCGACGTTTCGGGCCCTTTATAAATTTTAAAAAAACAAACATTAATTTTTGTGTAATGTCACGTAGTTCACTAAGTAGTCTGTGGTGAATGTCAAATTGTCCATCACGGCAAATTGATTCTTTCTTGCGAAACAAACGTGTCCGAAAATTATTGCAAATATAAAATACTATAACAATTAGTAGCGTAGATCATCGGTAAGAGGTGTAACACACTCTTCTCAATAGTTTTAGTTGACAAAATGATGTATCGAATGAAGAAAATCATCACTTACGATGATGAGATTGTGCTACCGACATGCATGTATCGTATTAAAAATCCAAATGACTTTCTAAAAGCAGACGAGGCAAATATCAATATCAGCGAGCAGGTTATCAAGTTTCTTAAGGTTTATTCCATTACAGTATCCTTTAGTGTACCGTTCTGAAACTATACACGACCCATTTCGTATTCTAACCAAAAGTATATCTTTCAGCCAAACTAACATACTGTGCTTTATACGCAACGTATACATTCATTATATATCCGCATATTATTACCTACTTTTCATTACTGTACCGGTACTTACAACTCCGGTACCTATCTGGAATATATGGAGGGTACTGTGCGTGCTCCTGGGGCGGCTCACCCAAGGCACTAGCCTTTTGAGAACCGAATGAAGTCCGTGCAAATGGGCTGATCTGGCGTTAGGATCTGACTGAGTAGGTCACAGGGTATACTGCCGCCCACCAACTAAAATGCAGCTAAGTGACAAATGGTCAAATATCTGTTTTAAATAGCACAAGGTAGAGCACAAAATTATCTTTACCTGCCTCCGTGGCCGAACGGTTACCATACCGGACTGCCACGCAGAGGTCCCAGGTTCGATTCCCGGGCCGGGGGAAATATTTGTATGGCCTACATTTACTTATCTCGTGAGTTTGGGTGTAATTTGTGGTTGTCTATGTGTGTGTCCATGGCACCCGCGATTCAGGGTTTCCCTAGTGCGTGGCTACATGAGTGTGTGCATTATAATTATAATTATTTTAAACAGTTAAAATTAGTTACCATGTTCAACTTTGGAACTTACTTTAACGAAGCATAGCTGAAATATCATCAATTTCAATATTCTAAAATTGGGTTATGGTTTTTTATGATATTTCAAAAAATGATTTTGTCACTTAGCCGTGTTTTAGTTAGCGGACGGCAGTATAGTGCCCTTAAAAAGTTATGGGACTGTACCTGTTTTATAAATAGACAATGTTTCGTTTTATAGTCTTATAATGTAAATAAAACATAAATTATGGAGATTATTAAAAATTATTACATTTTAGGGCCCTAACCGAAAAATGGCTGAATTAGAGGAACGACAAGATAAACTTTTGAAGAAACTGGACATTCTTTATGATAGAATCAAGACCATTAGCTCAATCTGCAGCCAAAGTACTACAAGTAACACTACTCAAGCCACTAAGAATTTAAAACAAACTGTGAGTTGATTATTCTATGGTCTAGATTTATATTTTAGTATTTAGTAGCTGTAGAATTTCTTGTGAAAGAGTTATTTCTGCCACTAAGCAGTAATTTCAGCATTATTGTGTTTCAGTTTTGAAAGGTAAGGGTGCAAGTGAAATTACAGGCACATGGGACTTGTCAACTTATGTCTCAAGGTGACGGGCGCAGTGGCAGTGCCCCTAAGATCTTTGCGATTTAAAGCTCTGAGTGGCACTGTAACTGTTATGGACAGGTGTGTAGCTTACCATCAGGCGCATGACTTGTTTGTCCCGTCACTTGATGTTATATATATATATATATATATATATATATATATATATAAAATTAATTAAGAATATATATTCTTAATTAATTTTCTGTTTACACAATTTAAATAAACTGTTTTATATCTATTGTATTTTAAATAGAGGTTTATTGACAGTGTTGTAGATACTCAATAAAAAATTAATACAAAATGCTGTTCCTCTGGATACATGAAAATAGCTCATGAGTTCATGTTTCAGATCCCAACACCTGAAGAAATTGTAGTCGTCTTGAACCCAGAAAACCTACCTTGGTTCTTAAAACTGTTGTTGAAGGAGTCAAATCTTGCAGTAAATGTTTCTTGGCACATCCACTCTTCAGTGCCCAATGAAAAAGTTGCAAAAATCAAAGCATTTGTTAACAAATTGAAGACTACTGGAAATTCTTCCAAAATCAATTTGAGGCTGATATTTAGATATGGTAAGTTCTCTCAATATTAGACATTCATTGTTAGTATGGTACATTACATTGGGTTGAATTCCATGACTCAATGTCATGGAGCTTATTTTTTTGTGATGGATGCAAGGCACTTATGTTACAAAACTCCTTCATGAGTTTTAACATCCTCTTGTTAATTGAAGGGTATGGACAGTGATCTTAGCCCTCTGCGTATTTCGCCCAATAGTTTGCCTGAGCATTGTTGTGTGCTGGATGCATGCTCTGCAAGAAAGGCTGTCTGTGACACTTAAATTAAAAAGGACCATGAGAGCCGGGTCACACGGGCGGCACGCCGCTGCGACAACGCACCAAGATTGCGATGAACAGTGGTGCACGTACACTCTGTTAATAAAATTGGATCAGAAGAGACATGTTGTTGCTCTTATTTATCCCATATAATTTCTCTTGAATTAAACAAATCAAGTAGTCCATGTCAATATTTTCTTCACAATTTTTTTTCTCCGATTAAAAAAAAACAAAAAATAAAAATAAACTGAAACAAACAAGTGTATGACCGCATAAACGAATGAGCGACAGAGTGCGCGTTGGAGCGGTGTCGCTCCGCCGTCGCTATGTGTACTCCTCTCCCCGCCTAGTCTCGCTGGTTGTAAGTCCGGTACGCGTGTGGCATACCATGGATATTTCTATGTAGGACGCCGTAGCGTTACCGCTCTATATTGTTACATTGAGTTTACTTTTTGTTTTACTGGAATTTTACTTATAAAATAATGAGAAATAATTTGTACAGCTGCAATGTAGCTTAATAAGGTATTTTAACTTTGATTTGATGTGTATATTGAAACTTGTAATATACACATTATACTAATACTACCTTATATAAATACTAATATATGTATACCTTAGTTGAATAAAGAAATATGAAAATGAACATTCTGTGTACAAAACTTTTATTAAGCAAAATAAAACACTAGTATTATTTATTATCTTAGTGTGTATGAAGTCAGTGCAGTTGTACATTTTTCATTTTTTCCATAGGCTGTAGGTACCTATTTGGCAATGAGATAATTGACTTCTCCATTAAGCTTAGAATAGTCTGCTAATTCGTGGATTTACTAGAACTGGTTAATCACGCCTTTTTTGCCGTGATGCTTCAATTATCAAGATTGAAGAATGGTAATTCTGAAAGAAAGTTATCTCAGCATCATCAGTAAAGCATTTGTATAACTTTGAAACAGCAAATAAATTTTTGTTGTTAGAACAGCCATAAACATCTGAGGCACAAATTCACTAGTTCAATTTTTAATACTTAAATATTCTACTTATCATGGCACTGGAATAAGGTACATAGTGTGTCCCCTAAAGTGTTGTACTGTGATCGTCTTATCTGATAGTTGGTGAATGGGTTATTGTTGACTTGGTTCATCAACAATAATGTATTTCCTATAATGATCCATTGCAAGGTTCCTACTAGAGATGAAACGGATATACGGTAACTACCAGGTATCCGGCCTAATTTTACTATCTGACCGGATACCGGATAGTAGAACAGCACCCGGCCAGATATCGGATGTCTAAAACAGAAAAATTAAAAATTGTAATAGGATAAAATAGCAAGTACAGGATCATCGAAAATCTGTTCATGACTTGTAACTGAAAGAACTATGAAGTTAGATAACGTTATCTGTAAATTTAGAATTCAAATTTCAATAAAGGCAAATTAAAGGTGGATGAAGATCAGTTTTTCTGCATTAAGTGGTAAAAGTCTGTACCGATTATGTTCATAAACGATGCCAGCTTCAGAGGACAGTTTTTCACTACAAACTACTTGATATTGCCAGATCACCAAATCAAAGGGTAGTGAACACTATCGATTGAAACCGTCTTCAAATAATAATTGATCTATTTCATATACAATGTGTATCGACGATAATGAAAGGTTTAAGTATATTTAGAAAAGATTTTTTTTGGCAAAAACTGGCATATATTAGTTAAATCACAAACGGCAAATTACTAAAATCAAATTGAAATAAAATTGTAACGGGCGTATCAAGTGGTACATTCATATTTATAAAATTACGACTACAAATTTTAATATAGCCAAAGAAAGACTATAGAACTGTTTTTTTTCTTTCACCACGAGAAAATTGCATTCGGCACAACTAACAAATAGCCCTGATATTAAAATATTACCAAATTTGCGATTGTGTGTTCACTTGACATTTCTCCTGCCACCTTGGGGATGGTTCTGCTACATACCAACTGGCCACCTTGGATTCAATTGACAAGCGTGCCAAAAGGTTTATAGGTGACTCGGAATTAGTAGACGTGAAGCTGCAGAGCCTTAAACACTGTCGTAAAGTTGCCTGCTTATCAGTATTTTATAGGATATGTCACGGAGAGTGTGCGATGGAATTACATGATTTAATTTCTCCTTCCCCTTTCCATCATCGGGGGACTAGACGTAGGCTTGGAATCCACCCCTATATTGTGGATATTCCAAAGATTCGCACGAAGCGTTACGCTTCCATATTTATATTCCATATTTTAATTGCCTCTGTGGCCGAACGGTTACCATGCCGGACTGCCACGCAGAGGTCCCAGGCTCGATTCCCGGGCCGGGAGAAATATTTGTATGACCTACATTTGTTTCTCTCGTGAGTTTGGGTGTAATTTGTGGTTGTCTATATGTGTGTCCATGGCACCCGCGACACAGGGTTTCCCTAGTTCGGGGCTATGTTGAGTGTGTGTGTTATATTATTATTATATGGCGAACGGCTATGGAGTGGAATTCCCTCCCTGCAGACTTGTTCCCTGAACGTTATAACTTGGACTTGAATAGGTATTACTTAGGTGTGCGTCGTCGACCTAATCGTCACTTTCTATCAGGTGAGATGGAGGTCATTTGATTAAAAAAAAAGAATTTGTATTATTGAATAAATATGTGAAAGCGCAGTCATTCACTAATCATTTAATCACGGCGATGCGCATTGTAAAGCGGTCGCGATACGTTTGCGCAGGGGGCCACATATCCGGCGGCCAGATATCCGGCCTAAGTTTTCGCCAAATATCCGGTACCCGGCCAAATCGCAATCCGTTTCATCTCTAGTTCCTAACACTAAGTTATTTCTTACAGGTTCAGCTGACTCAGAATTAAAGTTGTCTTCTTTGGGAGTTCCTATTGTGGGGAATGTTAACATTCTGAGATACCTTTCATACGTGTACCCCAGTACCCTGCCTTACGACCCAGAAGATTACTATGTTGACTATCTCCTTGACCTCTGTCATTTGCTAGAAAGGACTCCAGAAAAGAACAAAGATGCTGTGACTAAAAAAATCTTTGCTCAACACAAAAGCTGGATTTATAAAGATGAGTTCTCAATTGTCGATGGGGCTGTTTATAATGTTGTAAAGCAATGGCAGAATAGCACCAAATATGTACCAAAGAGTTGGTTTGATAAGTGCGAAAAGAAGTTTTTGTAAGTTGTAAATAAAGAGCAATTTTTATTTTAAAATTAGTTGCATTATTTTAGTAATATATCAGTATCAATGGTCAAAAAAAGGTGTTTCACATAATATATAGATATGGCTACAAGGAGAGACATAGAGTTGTTAAAACCACCAAAATTTAATTAATTACTTTTTTCGAATTCCGTATGAAAGAAACTCCTCACTTTATTTTATTTATGAAGATAAATAGCACGTACATGGGTAGGGCCGTTAAAATACCACTTTTTCGTCTTATTTAAGCGTGCAGCAGTACGTTTCCAAAATTCCCCTCGTAAATAAAATTTAATTTTTTTTTTCTTAAGTTCTAGCAAATGTCGCCGTCCCTCAATGTATATCTACTGCATTTTGTACAACACCATTACTTTAAAATCCAACTTCGACTTAGGAAGTCGAACGTCAGCAGCTTTGTCTTACGATGCAACAACCATTTTCGGAAAGCCGAAATTCGAACCAGTAATGTTTGAAAAATAATATTTGGTGTTTTAACAGCTCTATGTCGCTCTTTGTAGCTATATCTACACAAGTATTTATATATGTGGTTCACCTTTTTCCGATCATTGGTAATAACAAATCATCAAGATACATTTTAAAGTTCAAAGGGTGGAAATAAAATGATCTATGTTTTTTTAAATTATTGTATTGGTTGAAGATATTAACCAATTGTACAATATTCCAATATACAATTCTTCGGTATGTAATGAAATGGCACCTGCTTTTAACTCTCAATACAATTGTATTTTGTTCAAATGTAAAAAATCATTTAAATAGAGATAGTACAAAAATGAAATCCAAAAAATGATATGGAATTTCATATAAAGTATTAGGAAAAGTGCATCTTAACAATTATTGCTTTATAATATACTATATTTTTCATATAATTGAATTAATTATTATTGTTTAAATCTTAATTATGTGAAATTAGAACTAGCTACCGTAATAAGGAATCATTTTATTGAAAAATTACAATAGATCACAGTTTTGGAAAGAGTTGTGCCAAATATAAACTTTCATGTAAATGCATGCATTTGCCTAATTATTCATAATTTCATATTTAAAAACTAATATTTACAACAAGAGTTTAATTTATAACTATCAGTCAATTGCGATAGATAAGTAAAAATAATAATAAGTTACAAAATTATGCAATAGCAAATTCTTATTTTTTTACTTATTTTCGAAAATTAAGTAACTAAAGTAATGTAAAATCAGTTAAAATTATATCAATATGAATTTATATACAAAAATCGATTATGTTAAATAGGTAAGTATACCTAATAATAAGATAATGAGCTTAATCGGCGGTTTTACATTGTGCCATTTATCTGTACTATTTATTTCAAATACGAGCAAAATGACAGTTCAATGCGCAAAAGAATTGCCAGATTACAAACAAGTATTGATTGCTGTCGATAAATATCCTAGCGACTGAATATCGGTGTCGTTTATGCAATAAATGGTCTAACTTCTTTAATTTGACTATACACAAATTAATATTCATAAAACGTAAAAAAAATAGTAACAATTAGATACTGTCTTGGAAGATTAACCCTTAATCGGTCTTAATGACCGGCTGAGAGTTACGATAATGGACCTTATTGACTAACATCCATATCAATGCCGGTGAACGAAGGAACACACGGCAAATTTTGAACTTTATATTCGTATTTCAATAGAATATTTTTTGCCCCGTTTTTATCTCTATGAATACACTACAGTATACGTAACAGTGTGGAGATTTAGAAACGTGCAGTCCTTGCCGTATGTTTTTTTTCAGAACATTTGCTGCAGTTTTTAGTTGTAAACGCTTCGCCTGTAATATAGATTGACATTTTTTTTCGTTTAGGAAATGAAGTGACCCTTGATAAAGTTCCCTTTGTTCATGAAATCCAACCCGGCGCCGTAAACCATGAGCGTGCCGGCCTCTTTGGCGAAATACTCTTCGACAATCGTGTGGTTTACCTTTTGATCGTGTACTTGTCAAACTTTAACCGCTGCACCCGCCTCTGTTCGTATCGTTGCTGTTTCTTGTCGAACCATTTGAGTTGGAATTTGTTGTATTCTTCTACGTGTGCAGTTTTGCGAGAGATTGCACATCCCAGTTGCTTTTCTGTAGACTCTCTATTATTCCTAATTTCTGCATGTATCTTTGACGAATCGTTATCTCTTTTTTCTCGGTGCCACTCTTTAGTTTCGTGTACAACTTTACCCTTTTTCAGCGTTTTGTACTCAAACCCGTCGCTGGTTCTCGTGCATGTAACTACAGGGGTTTTGGCGCCTGGATCAACGGCTATAACTTTATTATATATTTTTATATATTTCCTATAACTGTTGTTGTTTTCAACCTTGGTTTTATATTTGTACCCTTTCTCAAATAATCTATTCATCGACATTGAAACGCAAACGCCGTCGGTGCAAAAACTATAACCGAAAATTTTTGAGTAGGCTGAAATATTTATTCCAATATTGTTTGACATTTTCTGAAAAAAGCGTTCACGACGATGGTGTATTCTGCCGATCGACTCTGCGTAAAAGTTAATGCAAACCCCGCGAGTCGTAGGTGAGGTATTTCTACCCGTGAGAATACACAGGAAATACATTGAACGACTTCTTATTATTTTCCAAAAGCTCGTGTTGAATATTTACAAACAGCGGGACAAACTTTCAAAAATTTTGTTTTACTCCTTTCTCGGTAACATTGTTGGCGTTGAACCACTCACCGATTTCGTTATCACTGTACGTATTTTTATAGAATGCATTGAAACACGACTCGTGTACCGTGCCTTTGATAAATTTTCGAAAAACTTGAAATACATGTATCGCTTTAAGCGTTTGAAAGTGTGCGTGTGTATATTCGTCTCCAAAATTGTATTGTACTCCTTGGCGATAGCCATTAAAGTGAACGACCTCAACGCTCCGTCATACACCACGTTGTTATTCAATTGCTTGTATTTTTCAATAATAATAAAATGGATCTTGTAGCTTATGTTGTCTACCCTTCAATACGTAGGTGAATTGTAAAGGTTCAAACTTTGGAAACAGGAGAAGAAAGTCATCACGAGTACTTCTTCTTTTAAATGTTATGGCTCCATCGAAATAATCAATGATTTTGCCAATGTCAAGTAAAAATAACTATGTACGGTAGTTTAATATTATTATAAAAATTAAAAAAAAAATGGCGATTTCGCGAATGTCCTGTGAGAATATCAGTAATGTTTGAAAAAGTAATTGACAACTCTTACGTCGTTTCGAATCGTTTTCAATGTAGACCAATGATGTTAATGTAGACTATTTTTTTCCATCCTCAAAGGTTTTCAATAACCATTGACTTACAAT